>NW_024718273.1:4273048-4317498 GCF_018991925.1 Homarus americanus | reverse complement strand
AAAAAGATCAAAGTGAAAGTCTGCTGTCATGGCCACTGCCACCTGACCTGACGTCACCTTACCTCTTGAGAACCTCTAGGTATGTGATTGCATGGTGTCTCCCCACACCGTGCTATGGTTAATAATTAATTAATAATTTTTTTTTATTAGTTTACATGTACAGCTCCTCCCCGACTTACGACGGGGTTAGGGACCGACATCCAGGTCGTAAGTCGGAAATGCTTAAATAACACACATAAAATCGAAAATGGGGGTCTCTTTTTCTTCTCAGCACCATAAAACACTCACTTTTAAGTTTGCCAGCCATTTTAAAGTGAATTACTGATGAAAATTTTGTCTGTGTACTGATGTTGGGACTCGAAAATACGTAATTTGACCAAATTTTGGTACGACTGAGGCAGGTCGTAAGTGCGGGTAGTTCTAAGTCGAGTAGGTTGTAAGTCGAGGAGTACCTGTAATGAGTAAAAATTTTGTTTTCAATTGTATTGGGGTAAGTACAGTGATATCCCAGTTAGCTGGAACAATTGGTGCAGAGCACTTCCGGGAATGAGAGATTTCCGGGTAACGATACGACTCTCTCAGAGCCGGAAAAAAATCCCTCATCCCCGGAATTTTCTGGGTAACAGAAAAATTTTCTCAGAATTTCTAGAAAATGCACCTGATTTTCATCTTTCAAACCCGGAAAAAACTCCCCCATACCCAGAATTTTCCCGGTATCAGGATTTTTTTTCGTAATTTTCCAGAAAATGTGCCCCTCTGAAAATTTCAATTCCGGCTATCAGAGAGTTCAGGGATTGAGGGATTCCGGCTAAGGGAGATATTACTGTCTTTTTTAAAAAGTAAATACACCAAAATATTACTTTAGTACAGTATTCAAGTAAATTTATTTCGTTACTTTACAATTCTGGATTTCCGACAGGAAAGAGTTTTTCTGTCAGATAGCTAGTTTCAGTATTCTTGATATGGCATTTAGAACTATGCCACCCATCATGAATGCTTTGTTTTATTGGAAACTAATTTTTATTTTATTTAATTTTTTTGCAGGCACAATGTCAGGTTGGAGAGTTTCTAATTGATGAGAGTGGCCGCAAGATCAAGCTCAACTATGCTCATGGCACTACTACTCTTGGCTTTAAATTCAATGGTGGGGTGGTCATGGCTGTGGACTCCAGAGCAACATCGGGGCAGTATATTGGTATGTTCTTAGTTTAACTATCACTTTGAACCCGAGTACGTACAGTAGTTACTGTACAGGTGCTCCTGTACTTGGAAATAGGTCACGTTCCTGATGTTTGTTCGTAAGTCTAACTTTACTCGTGTAGATACTGATCATGTTGTAAAAATTTTATACTGTATTTAAAAATGGAATCTTATCACAGATGTAAAGTAACAGCTTACAAATTAAGTCAAAAGGCTGAAACAAACTCTCAACTCCTTTCCCAGCCTTCATAAACCATACTACCTATCTTTCTTATGTTATTTAACAATTGTGTTACTTTAAGGAAATTGACTGAGGCGAGATGGTTGAAAAATATTTGAAATAATCGAAAAATTAAACTAAATTCTCAGAACTTTGTGTGGCCTTCCAGTAGCCACTCCCACAATATACCGTAAATTGCGGCGTATAAGACAACTTGGCGTATAAGTTGACCAAGATTTTTAGTTAAAAATTTTGGTTTAGGCCTATACTCGCCATGTAAGTCGACCCCCCCAAGCCCCAAACAGGCGAAAGTGTCTAATAAGGCCACGCCACTTTCATCAAGACACTTACCGTAATACCTTTCAATATTTGATATACTGTATATATATTACAGCTGCTCCCCGACTTATGACGGGGTTAGGGACCAACATCCAGGTTGTAAGTCGAAATGGTCGAAAGTCGGAAATGCTTAAATAACACATAGAAAATAGGGGTCTTTTTTTTCTTCTCAGCACCTCAAAACACTCACTTTTAAGCTTGCCAGCCATTTTAAAGTGAATTACAATGAAAATTTTATCTGTGTTCTGACTCTGGGACTCGAAAATACGTAATTTGACCAAATTTTGGTACGACTGAGGCAGGTCGTAAGTGCGGGTGGACATAAGTCGAGTAGGTCGTAAGTTGGGGAGTAGCTGTATATAGTTTATACAAAAAGGGAAGTGGGTAACAGGATGTACGTAGGACAGCAAGCAACTGCTAAAAATCTTCAGTAAGTTATCTTCGTATGAACTCTGGTAAACTTCAAGCCAAAATCAGCACCTCCAATAAAGTAGTAATTGTTTACGCATCATACCAGTATAGCACCTTTATAGTACCGCTGTAAACTGTATGATAGTAGAACATTACGGTACACCTGGCTTACGATCCGCCATTTGCATCAGCTGTTGTAAACAAACTGCCAGTGGCGCCACCAACACCACGCGGCCAGCTGTAAAACTATGGGTCCGTTACACTGTCGGCAGCACAGCTTAGACTTAAACTGTCATCCGCTGCAGCACTGTTATTTGAAGAGTTTGCAAATAAGCCATTCAAGGACATTATTTGTTCTGAGTGGAATAAATGGATGGTTGAGGGAGAAAAGTCATTCACGAAGGGGGGTAATATGCGTGCCTCACTAATGGATGTGTTGTGTTATAAAGTCTTGGGAAGCTGTTCATGTAGAAACTGTCATAAAATCATTCAAAAAATGTGGGATTTCAAATGCAGTGGATGGGGGAAGAAGATGATATGTTGTGGCGAGACAGTGACGAGGAGGAGGATGACGGCAAATATAATGAAGACGAAGTCGGAAGTTCCAGTGATACAGACCCATATGCAGACCTCTTTATGTTAGACGATGATCAGCCAGCAGACGAAGGATTTTAAAATGTGATCATACATGCTTTTATGTCAATAAAGTATAACTTTGAAGTAAAATTAATATTGAAGTTAAAGTTTTAACTTTTTATCTTAGAGTTAAGGTTTTAATTACGGTGTCATTGTGTGTATATTCAATAAAAGAAATATGAAGAATTTGTTGGTCATACTTTGTTATTGAAAAAATATGGATTAGGAGAGGTTGAATATTTTATAGTATAAAACAAAAACAAAAATCCTAAATAAAAAAAATAAAAAAAAGCAATTCCAACAATTCGTTAATTATGTTGATAACTATCATATAAACAATTTGCAAGAAGGTTCTTCATTAGATGGCAGTGAAATATCAAAATGAAATTTCTTGAAATTTAATTTTTTTTATAATAAAAAAAAATCCTTATCAAAATGCTTGAAACTTGGATATAATCAGTACTGTATAGATATACTGTACATAACATACTGTATATACTCGTCTATAACCCCCCTAGTTTATAGGTCGACCCTGATTTTTTGACCAAAAAATCGTTAATTTACGATATTCCTCGTTTATAGTTCGACCCACGTTTTTGAGGGTAATGGAACAAAACCTTCACTAAAAACGCTCTACGTCCTATAAACTGAGGCTTGCCGTGCCTGAAACAAGAGTGCCGAAGGCAAATTGTTTACCATTTATTATTACGACACTTTACACTGAAACGTGGGTAGTTTCAACAAAAATATTGTATACTGTACAGTATTTCCATTCAAGTATTTATTCAAGTCAGTTAGGAGGGAATATTATTGTAATACAACAGTTTTTAACTAAACCATTCGAAAAGCGATTACGGTAACATCTTTTGAACGAAAGAAAGTGAAAGTCATTGTTTTCGTCACGATTTTATCCCACTTTCCACTTTAATACGTACGTAATTTCAGCAAAAATATTACATTTCCGTGAATGTATTATATCAAGCACAGTATGAATAGAATATTGTAATATAACAGAATTTTAACCGAAAACTATTAAAAAAACGAGTAACATCTCAAGAACAGAAGCTTACGTAGGTAAAGTCTTTTGTTTTCGTCATGTATTTTATCCTATTTTACATTGAAATACATCACGTTTCAGCAAAACTACTTTTATTTCTGAGAATATATTCATTCAGGCGCAGTTTAGGTAAAATATACGTGTGATGTAATAGTTTTTTAACGGAAAACGATTCGAAAAACACGTACCCTGTAGCCCTGTTCAAGGAGAGGACTGGGAGAAGCTGTTTGGTGCTGCAGACGATGACAAGAAAAATGATTTTGATGGATTTTAATGAAAATATTCAGAAATATGGTATTGTAGTATTTATTCAAGTCAATTAGGATAGAATATTATCGTAATACAACAGTTTTTTAACTGAAAACCATTCGAAAAGCGATTATGGTAACATCTTTTGAACGAAAGAAAGCGAAAGTCATTGTTTTCGTCACAATTTTATCCCACTTTACCACTGTAATACGTACGTCATTTCAGCAAAAATATTACATTTCCGTGAATGCATTATATCAAACACGGTATGAATAGAATACCATTGTAATATAACAATATTTTAACCAAAAACTATTAAAAAAACGAGTAACTTCTCTTGAACATCGGAAGGTTAGGTAAAATCTTTTGTTTTCGTCATGTATTTTATCCTATTTTACATTAAAATATACAGTCGACCCTTCACATACGCGGGTTTAGCATTCACGGATTCGCAAATACGTGGATTGCCCCGCCAGAGGAATATTCTGTACATTGAAGAAATTGAAGTACAGTTGTACCCCACTTAACGCGGTCAATTGAACCCAGAGGGTCCCGCGTTAAGTGAAATCCGCGTTAAGTGAACAACAGAACATATGGGATTAATTCCAATAGAAACCGGCCCGACCCCCAAACTCCACTTTTTGAAGGCACATACCTATGTTGTAGTAAAAATAACATCTTAATTTTATGATGGTACATGCACACAATTAATACTTAAGAGAAATAGAGAAATACAGTCGCCAAGTTAATGTCCATTCAAATAATGGACTCAACTCCCTCCCCCTCTCACACTACACAGCCGGCTAACAGATGGTCGGTCGGTCCCTCCCTCCCCACCCCCCACCAACCGTCCCAAGGAGATGTGTGGGATAACCTCAAACTAAAGTTAGGAAAATATAATTGACATTGCTGGATTCCTTGTAAGACCAGGAATATTTTGAATATAAATGTCATATATTTTGCACAAAAGATAACATAGTTACCTAGAGAAATTTTTTTATCTAAACATTGTAAGTTTAAAGCAAAATATATGATGTTTATATTCAAAATGATCACCAAATTATAAGAATTCCAGCAATGTAAATTATATTCTGACCGGGTAATTTGTATGAATTTTATGAGCTAAAACAAATATCTTCAGTTAATAAAAAAAAAATAATCTTCACGACACTATCTGTCAATCAAAGTACCCCACCTTGCCTCCCCCCCTCTTCCAACCGCGCGGTCAGTCCCAACCCTCCCCCCCACCCCCACCAATCCTCCCTTCCAGAGTTTTTAACATTTAGTATTAAATAATACCTCAGATTAAAGTTAGGATAATATAATTGACATTGCTGGATTCCTTGTAAGACCAGGAATATTTTGAATATAAATGTCATATATTTTGCACAAAAGATACCATAGTTACCTAGAGAAAAATTTTTATCTAAAAATTGTAAGTTTAAAGCAAAATATATGATGTTTATATTCAAAATGATCACCAAATTATAAGAATTCCAGCAATGTAAATTATATTCTGACCGGGTAATTTGTATGAATTTTATGAGCTAAAACAAATATCTTCAGTTAATAAAAAAAAATAATAATTCTTCACAGGGTAACAGATGGTCGGTCGGTCCCTCCCTCCCCCCCACCCCCCACCAACCGTCCCAAGGAGATGTGTGGGATAACCACTAAATTTTAATAAATAATACCTCAAACTAAAGTTAGGATAATATAATTGACATTGCTGGATTCCTTGTAAGACCAGGAATATTTTGAATATAAATGTCATATATTTTGCACAAAAGATACCATAGTTACCTAGAGAAAAATTTTTATCTAAAAATTGTAAGTTTAAAGCAAAATATATGATGTTTATATTCAAAATGATCACCAAATTATAAGAATTCCAGCAATGTAAATTATATTCTGGCCTGGTAATTTGTATGAATTTTATGAGCTAAAACAGGCAGTCAGGCAGGGTGGCGGGTGGGGCAAATCTAAAAATAGCGTCTCGGACACTCACCGCGTATATGTGGAAAAAATCCGCGTTAAGTGAAAGTTCAGCTTTGGCAAGGCACCGCGTATATGCGAAAACGCGTTAAGTGAAACCGCGTTAGGCGGGGTAAAACTGTACATTCAAATCGCACGCCATTCAACTCGCGCGCGGCACCGAACACGGGACACCGCCCGCTCCCGCAACCTCACACACACACGCATAGCTCTCCCTCACTCAGTCAGTCTCGCTGTAACCACGCTTGTGTTGACATCAGCATTGTAGTTGCAAAAATATTACATTTCCGTGAATGTATTATATCAAGCACAGTATGAATAGAATATCACTAATATAAGAGTATTTTAACCGAAAACTACTAAAAAAACGAGTAACATATCTTGAACATCGGAAGGTTAGGTAAAGTCTTTTGTTTTCATGTAGTTTATCCTAATTTACATTGAAATACATTACGTTTCAGCAAAACTACTATTTATTTCTGAGAATATGGAAATGTAATATTTTTGCTGAAATGACGTACGTATTACAGTGGAAAGTGACGAAAGCAATGACTTTCGCTTTCTTTCGTTCAAAAGATGTTACCGTAATCGCTTTTCGAATGGTTTTCAGTTGTGGGATTATAAGGCTAATGATAGGATAGAATATTATTGTAATACAGTACGAGTACAACAGTTTTTTAACTGAAAACCATTCGAAAAGCGATTACGGTAAAATATTTTGAACAACGAAAGAAAGCGAAAGTCTTTCCTCATGATTTTATCCCACTTCCCACTATAATATGTACGTCATTCCAGCAAAAATATTACATTTCCATATTTATTTCCGAGAATATATTCATTCAGTCACAGTTAAGGTAAAATATACTTGTGATGTAATATTTTAATGAAAATCCAGTATCGTAGTTTTCTCTTGTTTCAAATTTAATTAACAAAGATTGATGTTTCAAATGTAATGAAAAAAAATTTATGTCCAGTATCTATAAATTAACTTTAATAAATGAATACTTTGTTGTACATCGTCCTGTGCTACCATACCATGGATTTGGCTACTTTGGGCTCGCAAGAGATCTGCCCTGGCAACTGTACCGACACTCACAGCTGTTGGTGTGTTGGTGCATCATTTCCATTGTTTACTGGTAGTTACCGGTAAATATTTTTCAACCTAACGAAACTATTACCCGTTTAGAGGTCGACCCCCAATTTTTGCCAAATAATTTGGTCTTAAAAACTCAAACTACACACAGGTATATACGGTAAATAAGGACATGGGGGGCCAGGGATTTTTTAGGGGGGGCAGCAATAGTACACGGATTTTTAACATTCACGCGTATCTCTGTTACCTAACCCCCGCTAATGTTAAGGGCTGACTGTATCACGTTTCAGCAAAACTACTTTTTATTTCCGAGAACATATTCATTCAGGCACAGTTAAGGTAAAATATACATGTGATGTAACAGTTTTTTAACTGAAAACGATTCGAAAAACACTTGTACCGTCTAGCTGATACAGCTGGTGGTGCGTGATGCATCGTTGTAAACAATAGGAGGTTGAAGCAGATTACCGGGTATTATATTGAGTGTGAAATATCGAAAAGGTTTTTATTACCGGTATTTTTTGTAGATCAATGAGAACTGTGATACTGTATATGATAAGATAAGTTAGCCTGTGCTAAGAACTTCAACATAGACTACTGAAAGCACATTGTAAGGTAATTTAGCCCATTGTAAGTTGGTGAGCTTCATTTACTGAAGGAACTGCACAACTTTTCATTACTAATTGGTACATATTTTATGTTTCCATTGTTTACTGGCAGTAAATGGTAAATATTTTTCATGTCTGAAGCTAAAAGTTGCTCCTCGCCCTTCCCATCATGCACGGGTTCAACCTAACAAAACTATTACGCATGTTTTGGACGACCCCCAATTTTTTGCCTAAAAATTTGGTCTTAAAAACTCGAACTATACACGAGTATATACGGTATATAAAAATCATGAAAATTGGATGATAAATAAAATTTTCCCAGTCGGTATCCTTAAGGTGGAGTGGAGACATAAACCTGAGTCCCACACAGACTTTGGGGAGACTGAAGAGTGGGGACTGGAGGTGTAGCCTTCAGACATACCGCTCACTTCACAGTCGCAAAAACATGATAATAATCACGGGGACTCTATTCTTTTATGAAAATATTGCAATGGAGGTGTGGTAGGGGATTAGTTGCTGACCTGGCCTGATCAATGTCAGGTGGAGGTGACGTGGGGGATTAGATAAATGAATTTGGTACCATTGCATTTATGGGGATGTGTTCCTGATGACTTTATTTTTTACCAATGAGATAGAGTGTATAGCTGTATACAGTATTGTATATGAAGTGTACAGGTATTAATAAACACAGATGATTACAGTACTGTACAGTAATGTATATTTATTAATTAATGAATAACAAATAAACAATATTGTATGAATGAGTTACAGTAAAATGATTGAGTGAGGCAGGAGTCCGGGTGATACGCTTTGGGTGGGAGTTAACCCTTTTGAAGGGTGTCTGTGCGGTCACTTTCTCCCCCAATGGTCGCTTCCCCCCTTTCCCTTCCTCCCTTTCTCTTTACCTCACAGCATCTGTTTTAATTGTGTTTGAGAGATTAATTTGATACCATAATAATACTGAATAAATTCTCAACCAGACCTTTTCACCAAATGATCCTTAAACAAATATTTCAACACATAATGATTATGACTCAATTCTTTTATGAAAAAATATGAGAAATGCTGATACCGGAGTCTATGAAATCAATTCTAATTGGGTTAAACTTTATTTTTTTGCTTAAATAATCTTGAATAATATATTTAAAAGTATGGATAAATAAGTATATTAAAAAGTAAAAAATCTAGATCATACAGGCATGTGAGGAGACTTGGGAATGGAGCTGTGTGTCACAGTGGAATTCTCCACTGTTTTCCCTGAGTCTAAGTGGCGCAACTCACACTGACAGACACAAAGAGCTGTATTTATTTACAAAAGCACCGCTGTACACTTACAATACAGTGAGTTCTGCTATAACGCGTGTTTTGATAACGCGAATTTGCTCTAACGCGATTTATGAATTAGGAACGATATTTGTATAACGCGAACGCTTGTTTGCTATAACGCGATTTTTGCTTACTATTTCTCCAATTTTGTGGTACAGTGGGGTATGCTATAACGAATCTAATTGGTTCTAGAACCTTGTTCGTTATAGCATTCATTCGTTATAGGATTAATCCGTTCCAGGCCCCCAAATACAACCACTTAACACTGAAAAATATAATATAAAATTGTAAAAATTGTAAAAAAGTGCATAAATATGCATCTAAACCCCTGAAATAAAGAATATCATTAATATTTGTAATAAAAAAACAATAAATTAGAAAAAAAAAAAAAATTTAAATAATGTGAATATAGTAAAGAAGAATATCAACAAGAAGCGTTCTGGTGATAGAATTCCCGGTGATGATCGTAAAAGAAAGGATATAACACTTGAAGAGAAGCTCGATTTTATCAACCTCAAAATCACCCTTCTCCCCCATCAAGTAAAGTGTTACATTTACTGTATGATTTCATTATTAGATATGAATGTAACATTTATTTAGACTGTGCTATCCTTTGTGTTAGGCTAACTACTAAATTTTTTCGATTTCGAGTAATCTGCACCTAACCCTATTTTCTCCATAAGCCCTGTTATTTCTATTACGCGATTTTCTATAACACGATATTTTACAAGAACACAATTATCGCGTTATAGCAGAACTACCTGTATATTATAAATGACAAAATAATGTAGTACATTACTACTGTCATCTTGAGTCTACAGTAGCAGTATACTGTCCAATCTCCTAAATGTAATACATACTGTAACTGTAATAAATTTTTACATCTTTTAACACTTGTGATGGAGGTGTGGTAGGAGATTAGTGGGTCCCATGTTAACTGACCTGACCTGATGCAATATCACGTCACCCATTGTCAGGGTGAGAGATCAGAGCAAAAGAACTTTACAGTCACTAAAGTAGAGTGCATTGTGAACTTTAAGGTAAAAAAATAATGGTGATGACCGGTAAGCCTTGAGCTTCATTTCTTAAACATGTGTAACCAAGAAGAAACAATGACTTACCGTAGTTCACCAGATGACCACGAGGTGGTGTTCGGGTAAATGATGCCTTAGCTGACAAATGAATTGAGCGATACGTTCCATATTCTGACTTGTAGATTGGCAGGATGACGAATATCGTTAATGCGAGTTTGTTTACATCCCAAATAGGGAAGTGGTCTTAATATATCAGCTTCATTAACTCGATTTATTGTAGATTGGGAGATCGTAAATACTGTAGATAAATAGAAGTTTATCTGTACAGTTGGGTCTTCATTTGCGCGGTTAATTGAACCCGCTTTGTACCTCGTAAAACGAGAAACGCGTAAATGAAATAACAGAACATAAGGGATTTATTGAAATAGAGACTAGGCCCACCCCCAAACTCCACTTTTTCCGACACAATACCGACACAATACGTACGTTGTCGTAAAAATAACATCTTAGCTTTATGATAGTATGCACACACACATAATATAGAAGAGAAATATCAATAAGAGAATAATATACTGTACAGTCGGCCCTTAACATACGCGGGTTTAACATACACGGATTTGGAAATACGCGGATTGCCGCCAGAGGAATATACATTCAAATCGCGTGCGACACCACACACTGCACACCACACACACACATCACCCGCCACGCCACCCTGCGTTCCTGCGCTCCCTCAGTCACTCGGTCTCGCTGTAACCACGCTTGTGTTGACATCAGCATTGTAGTTGCAAAAATATTACATTTCCGTGAATGTATTATATCAAGCACAGTATGAATAGAATATCACTAATATAACAGTATTTTAACCGAAAACTATTAAAAAAATGAGTAACATATCTTGAACATCGGAAGGTTAGGTAAAGTCTTTTGTTTTCATGTAGTTTATCCTAATTTACATTGAAATACATTACGTTTCAGCAAAACTACTATTTATTTCTGAGAATATGGAAATGTAATATTTTTGCTGAAATGGCGTACGTATTACAGTGGAAAGTGGGATAAAATCGTGACGAAAGCAATGACTTTCGCTTTCTTTCGCTCAAAAGATGTTGCCGTCATTGCTTTTCAAATGGTTTTCAGTTAAAAAACTGTTGTATTAAAATAATATTCTATCCTAATTCACTTGTGATGCAACAGTTTTTTAAGTGAAAACGATTCGAAAAACAAGTGTACCGTCTAGCTGATACGGCAGAGCCCTGGTCGCAATCAGACCAGAAATTGTGGTGAAATCTTTTAAGAAATGTGGTTTTTCGAATGCTCTTGATGGAACAGAAGACGACTTGGTGTGGGATTATGAGGCTAATGAGAGCGTGATTGAGGATGAAGATATTGATGATCCTATGGCTGATGATGGTGTTGATCCATATGACGATGCTGTTCAAGGAGAGGACTGGGAGGAGCTGTTTGGTGCTGCAGATGATAAGGAAAATGATTTTGATGGATTTTAATGAAAATATTCAGAAATATAGTATCGTAGTATTTATTCAAGTGAATTAGGATAGAATATTATTGTAATACAACATTTTTTTCCTGAAAACCATTCGAAAAGCTATTACGGTAAAATCTTTTGAACAACGAAAGAAAGCGAAAGTCATTGTTTTTGGCATGATTTTATCCCACTTTCCACTGTAATATGTATGTCATTTCAGCAAAAATATTACATTTCCATATTCATTTCTGAGAATATATTCATTCAGTCACAGCTAAGGTAACATATACTTGTGATGTAATATTTTAATGAAAATACCCGGTATTTAGAAATACGGTATCGTAGTTTTCTTTTGTTTCAAATTTAATTAACAAAGATTGATGTTTCAAATGTAATGAACAAAAATTTATGTATCTATAAATAAACTTTAAAAAATGAATACTTTATGTTTTACATCGTCCTGTGCTACCATACCATGCATTTGGCAACTATGGGCTTGCTATGATGACGCAAGAGATCTACCCTGGCAACTTTACCGACACTCACAGCTGGTGGTGCGTCGTTTCCATTGTTTACTGGTAGTTATTGGTAAATATTTTTCAACCTAACGAAACTATTACCCGTTTAGAGGTCGACCCCCAATTTTTTGCTAAAAAATTTGGTCTTAAAAACTCGAACTACACACAAGTATATACGGTAAATAAGGACATGGGGGGCAGCAAAAGTACACGGATTCTTAACATTCACGGGTATCTCTGTTACCTAACCCCCGCTTATGTTAAGGGCCGACTGTACCAGGTAAAAGAAAAATCAAGGTTTAACACCTACATCAGGTTAGGTTACAAAAAGATCAAGGTTTAACACTTACTTTAGGTTAGAAAAATCAAGGTTAGGTTAGGTTTAATACTTACTTTAGTAGAAGAGATGGGTCGGCGTATGGGAATGGTGGCTGGTTCTGAGGCAGAGGGCAGATTACTGGCCCTCAGGTGAATCACCATCAATATCCACCATAGTTGTCAGGGCCTCCCTGACAAATCCCTCAAAGTCACCATCACTGTCACTATCACTGGCTTGGGCTGGCTGTGGTGGGTTGCGGGCGAAGAAGTCCGTGATGCTACGCTGACGGCTAGTGTTGATGTTGTCGTGATACACCTTGATGTATGGCTCCATAGTGTGCAACAGCTGGTTATGGAAGACTTCATAGCGGTTATCGTCATGGTCGTTGGAAAGGATGAGCTTCAGTTTCTCTGCACACTTGATGGCATCCTTAACATTACCATGCGTTAACTTGTGTTCTCGGGATGACGCACCACCTGCCTCTTCACTGACACGATCGTCTTCTAACATCTCGTTGGCAGTCACCTCAGGATCCCTTATCACCTCCATAATGTCGTCGTTGGAGGTCTCGGAGAAGCCTGCAGCTGTAACACTCTACGTAGCTTCTCTGGCAAGGTCCACTGCCACTGCAACAGACTGAACCTCACCAGTCACAGGTTGACTCTGCCTCCCACCTGGGATACCATGGATACGTGTACTCTGAGACCCTGCTGTATACAGTGGGGTATGCTATAACGAACGGATCCTACTACGAATATTCCTATAACGAACGGTTTTACCTATAAAATTGAGAATGCTATAACGAACGAAACTTCTACAACGAACATTATTAAAAAAAAATAATTTTTATTTTTTTTACTAATTTATTGTTTTTTTTATTACAAGTATTAATAATATTCTTTATTTCAGGGTTTAGATGCACATTTATGCGTTTTTTACAATTTTTACAATTTTATATTATATTTTTCAGTGTTAAGTGGTTGTATTTGGGGGCCTGGAACGGATTATTCCTATAACGAACGAATGCTATAACGAACAAGGTTCTAGAACCAATTAGATTTGTTATTGCACACCCCACTGTATATATGTACAGTGGGGTATGCTATAACGAACGTAATTGGTTCCAGAACCTCGTTCGTTATAGGATTAATCCGTTCCAGGCCCCCAAATACAACCACTTAACACTGAAAATATTCTGTGGAAAATGTAAAAAATACGGTACTTTATCTTACCTTAGTGTTATTCAGCATGCAGGTACCCCTAAACACTGGCACAGCACTATCACTTCCACTGGGAGTCTTGGCTTTAAGGTCCTCAAACAATTGTTTAGCCTTCTCACAAATTATAGCTTCACTAATGTTACCACCTGCCATTTCTTTCTCCTTTATCCACACTAAGAGTAAATTTTCCATCTCTTCAATCACATTACACCTTGCTTTGCTAAGTCTTAAGATTCCCTTAGCCACTTGCAGTTTTTAACTCCTCTTTATTCTTCAAAATCGTACATATAATCAATTTAGCCGTCCCATATTCATCACTAAGTTTCGCAATGCTTCTTCCATTCTCACGTTTCTTTATAATTTCTTTCTTAGTTTCAAGGGTTATTAGCTTTCTCACTCGCTTTGGACGATTCGTTGTTACAATTGCATACTTGTATAACAAAATAGTTATACAAGTAACGTGAATTTTCACATCAAAAGACGAAATTTCAACAATAACAGTGGTGCACTGGCTACACAATGAGACAAAGATGGCGCCTGACGCTCTTGTTGTGGGTCGCGGTACAACAATATTCATGCGTCAGGCGAAATAGTCCCGTATTCATCCGCGTTCATTGTAGGAGTTGCGTTTGTTATAGCATTCTCAATTTTATAGGTAAAACCGTTCGTTATAGGAATATTCGTAGTAGGATCCGTTCGTTATAGCATACCCCACTGTATACAGTAATCCCCCGGGTTATGGAAAAGATGCGTCCTTGAAAAGTTGACCACAACGTGAAATTCTGTGACGTGAACCTCGTTTTCCCGTTAACTTCCAGTATATAATTGGAGATGCATTCCTAAAGAAACTTTTTCAGCAAAAAGAAGTAATACCTGCACCCTTATGATTGAAAATAAATATTTTTAAACACATAAATCAATTGTTTTGATATAATATTATAATAAGTACAGGTACACAAAACACTTGAATTTAACACATGACAAATGATGTTGAGCGTTACATGAGATGCGGTGGTGCAGTGGGAGATGTAACAAGCCCTAATGTTTTTGCAATCTGGATAAGTTTTTCACCCACATCACACTCCATAAAACATCAAGTTTTATATCCAACGTAATTCCTTTGCAGACTCTCTTTGCACTACTGCTTTCACTTGCACTTGATGGCCTCTTTCCACTCCTCTTGAATAAGGGTAATACACTGGAAGAGCTGGGGTCAAGAGATCAAGTGTACACGGCATGGGTACGCACTTGGTGGTAGCAAACACCAAGAAATCAACACCAAATAAATTATAATGTCAGTAATTTTTTTTTCCATGTAATGATTATGAAAATTTACCCCATTTCTTTAAGGTAGAATTTATGGGCCGTATCCTGAATTTAGTGGTCATAATTTTAAAAATTCTGTATGGGCAAATTTCCGCAACCTGAGTTTCCGTAACGTGGGGTATACCTGTATTAGAGATGGATGTCACATGCGCAGCTAATGTAAAGTTTTCACATTGGCATCCACATCTGACCCATCACCCTTTATGTACAGTAATGTATAGTGTACGGCTCCTCCCCGACTTACGACCTACTCGACTCACGACCACCCGCACTTACGACCTGCTTCAGTAACCAAAATTTTGTCAAATTACGTATTTTCAAGTCCCAACGTCAGTGATTGCTCTGTGTGCTGACAAAATTTTTGTTTGTAATTTACTTTATAATGGCTGGCAAGCTTAAAAGTGAGAATTTTGTGGTGCTGAGAAGGAAAAGAGACACCCATTTTAGATTTTCTATGTATTATTTAAGCATTTTCGAGTTACGACCATTTCGACTTATGACCTGGATTTGGGTCTCTAACCCCGCCATAAGTCGGGGAGGAGCTGTATTATTATTCACTCATTTTTGCTGCTGTAAAAGATTTGTTCTATTTGGTTCTCCTTTGATAACAAGGCCCAAAATCTGGTTTTCTTCACTTCACAAAAGCCCACATCACCCATCAGCTGCAAGTCTTTCCCTAACAAATGCTCTTCCAGTGCTTCCTTTACCCCATTCTTTCATGTTCTTGAGCTTCCCTTCTCCCTCCTACCATCGATTTACCCTTGTACAGTATTGTATTGTTTCTACAGCAATATTTCACTTTTATCCTCATGAGATCCATATCACATAGAGACACCTCAGCTGTTCTGCTTACTATTATGATGATATTTATTATAATATTGGGATTTCACAGGTTCTGGTAATGTGAAGAAGATAATTGAAATCAACCCTTACCTGCTGGGAACAATGGCTGGGGGTGCTGCTGACTGTACCTACTGGGAGCGTGTCCTTGCCAAACAGTGCCGCATCTATGAGCTCAGGTAAACATTGGCATTAGAAATGACTTGTTGGGAAGTAGCTGTAAGAAACTTTTATTCAGTGTTGTAACTATCAGGTGAATACTGATGTAGGCAGTGAGACAAAGTTTGGTCTTTTTTTTTTTTTTCCCTGGGCTTCTTTTTTAATGTATTATTACTAGACAGTAGAGTTGCATTTGGTGAACCTTGTATAAGCACTTGGGACTGCTAATATCTGCAGATATTGTGAATGTACAGGTTCATGCGGAGAGACTGCTGACGTAAAACATGCACATGGTAGACCCTCAATATTCATAGTTTCTTGATTCATGAGTTTTGCATGTTCGTGAGTTTGTAAATGTATACCAACTCCAAATTCATGATTCCCAACCTCTAGTAAAGTATTTGCAAATTTTCAAGGGGTTGAAATCCATGCATCTTGGGGTGAAACTGTATGTTAAAGTACGACAAGTATCAGAATGTATGAATAGTATATATTGTTACAGTACATTGAAGGTAAAGCCACATTTACTCTACTTCACGCATACTGTACACTGCAGTGTTCTTCAACCTTTTCTAATCTCATGAACTCTAAGCCAGGTTTTGTGAAACTCAAGAACCCCAAAAGGATAATTGCCACATATTTTCATGTTTGCTTCACCTTTGTGCTTTACTTTGAAAACTAAGACAGAAAATAGTCTCATAAAATGCCAAATTATACCTCACATTTTATACATAAAATAGAAAAATAAAACATTTACCTAATAGCTACAAAAGTCTCAGATTTAAAAAAAATAAAGATACATATCTAAAATATATTAGAACTGAAAAGTTGTATTATTGTGTACACCACTTATTGAACATTATTAATTACAATTCTTTCAGTGAATACCACACCATTATATGGCTGACCTGCTGCTGTATTACTTCTACCATATTTTCAAAATGAGTCATATTTCACTCATCAAAGAATCAACATTGAGCAACAGGTTTCTCTTTTTAGTTTTAATGTCCACCAGATTGGAGAAACCTCTCTTAGCCAGGTACAGTAGGTTCTCAAGTTTAGCCAGTTTTAGATTCGCGATTCATATGCTTCATGTCACCTTCAAAATTTCCAGCCTCTCAAGAATAGCGATTTTCATTACCAGTTTCGCTAGCATTGTCACGGTCTTTTGTTATCCGTCGACCTACCGTGTGTTTTTTGTTTACAGCGTAACGGCAGTTATTTTGAATGAACGAGTGGTGCAGTGACCTTGGATTATATAACCCATTGTGCTTACTTTTCATGAGATTCTTGTTTAACTATTAACGATTCTTGTGTATTAACGATGAGTGAAGTGCGTAATGTAAATGTCGGGAGCGGTTCTGGTGGTAATGATAGAGGTAGATAAGGTCAACAAGGAAAGCCTCAAGCCAAGCGTGTCTACCGTAAAGGGGTCAAGAAAAGGAAATACACCCTTGAAATGATCAAAAGTGGTGCTCTTACCTGTGAAATCATGCTTAGGTTCAACTGCCCCGAATCAATCATACTTTCCCTTAAAAGAAGAACAAGGAAGCCTTAACTGCTTTTCTGAATATATTCTCAAGATTTTCTAGTAGCAGGACGTTCTCCGATACTTCACAACATAACCTACTGTTAGTTATCACAGAACATTACCTTCACAAGTTGGTGGAAAAGAAGAAACTGTGAGCAAGGCGACCTGTTTGGACCACAGATAAGGCATCAGGCACATGTTTATTATGCTGCAGTTGCACAGAAGAAACTTGTTAACTCTCCACCACCGTTCAATGCTTCTGTTGGTTGGTTGACTGCCTTTAAGAAGTGTTATGAAGTCAAGTTTGCCCACTACCATGGGGAGAGTACATCAGCTGATGTCATAGCAGCAGAAAAATATCCACCTTTTTTTCAAGCTCTTGTGAAAGAGGGTGGTTACTGCCGAGACCAGATCTTCAATTGTGACGAAATTGGCATTTTCTGGAAGCGCTCACCTAAGACCACCTTCATTGCCAAGGAAGAAAAACAGGCAAGGGGTGTAAAGACTTCAAAAGATAGGATTACAGTTTTATTCACAGCAAGTGGAGATTTTTTGATGAAACCCCTGGTTGTTAACCATGCTGTCCATCCTAGAGCCTACTGTCATGCAAATACTTTGTCACAGCTCAATGTTTATTGGAAGTCTAATAAGAAAGCTTGGGTTACAATGTCTTTTTGCACCCCACAACCTTGAAGTGTTATCAGTTTGTGAATTTTGGAAGAAATATAATATTAAAAATGCAGTGGACAGAATTGTTGAGGCATGGCGTAAGATTAATGTTGCAACAGTGCTACACGCATGGAAGCCATTGTTCATGAACTCCGAGATAAGTTGGGCAGAACAGGCCACGGCAAGCGGAGGGATGCAGTCCGTGGCAGCAACACTAATGGACACAGTGGAGGCAGCGCGCTCAGTCCCAGCACCGGCATTTTCAGATGTTCAGGTTGAAGATTTGCAAGAAATCGTTGGTTAACATCAGCAGCAACCGACAATTGAAGAAATGTTGGAGGAGGATGAAGAAAAACAACCAATACAAGAGGATGACGTTAAGCCTGGTGAACCTACAACACACCAGCTGACTGAGTTGCTCACAAACATAGCACGTCTCAGTGAACAACTAAAGAATACGATACCAGGCATCATCCTCGGAACCTTATGTGCTCTGCCCTTCATAAGGGTATGGATAAATATAAGGCCTTGTACATGTCCCGTGTTAATGCTCGTCAGCAGGCCCTTATTACTCGGTACCTGTGCAAGACCCAGCCTGTTAATGCCTTGGCAAATGTCGCTTTAGGAGATGATGATGGCACCACCTATGATGATATTGAATTGTTGGGTGACTTGCTGGTGGAAGAGCTGCCTCAAGACTTTGAGGGATTTGATGCTGAGGTTAGAGGAGGTGTAGAGGAGGGAGGAAGCAATAATCAGTCCTCCTTGCCTCAGAACCCATTAACCAGCCCCATCAAGCATTTCACTGACTCCATCAAGATAAGTTATTCTACATTATGAGTGGATATATCTATTGTTATCAACAATATGTACAATATAATATGTATGAATACATTACTGTAATGTCATTTTCTTTGTGGGTTGTAGGTCATTATAGGGGGGTTTGGGTGACACCGCAGAACTGATTAGGCTTATTTATATGTATTTCAATGTCACTCGTTTTGCGATTTTAACTTTCTCGACTCTAAAACCGGTACCAATTAGTCACGAAACATGAGATCCTGTTGTACATCGTTGGCATCCACACAAGAATGGTCATGGCCTTCTTGGCAAGTCCTTGGTAATCTAGAATTCCCAAAAGCGAGATCCAGAAATCTCCATAAGAGAATTCTTGGAATGCTGACTTCTGGGCAGAATCAGTGGATAGTTCTAGAGAGTAGTCATTAATGATTCCAGATTGGCAGATCTGACATTGGCTGAGACAAAAGGGTTCACAATTCACAAACTCCTTTTTCTCTACTCAAAATCCATCATCAGTTTTATGTGGCAGTAAGTTTTTGGCAGCCAGTACCTTCTTTTGTATTAAGCAGTGAATCCAACAGCAATTGGGAGCAACATCCTTAATTTTCCTAATAACACCATTTTTATATCCAGTTATTGCTGTAGGTCCATCAGTGGTGACAAGCACATTTATACCAGCTCAAATTATTCGTGACCATAATTTACCTTGGTGAAAATTACCTCAGCTGTTGTCTGAGCACCAAGTGGTAAGCAGGAAAGAAATGTTCCACTATTTTGTTCGATTGAATATCAGGAAAGTGGCAGTAAGTTAAAAGTTGAGCTACATTCCAACGTCAGTGGCTTCGTCAAACTGCAGACCATAGCAGGGTGTTCCTCTGAATTACATGAGCATTTGATCCTTCATATCTTCAGCTACTGCCACAGATGGACGTTTCATCAAGGAGTCTGAAAGTGTAACATTCTGAACCTTGTCAATGGCTTTCTTGCCCCATGAAGATGCTGGGCAGCTATTTCCAAGCATGGAAGAATGACTTTCTCTGCTTCAGTGAAAGGCTTCGTAGATATCATGAGAACATGTGTTATTTTCAATGATGCCATTAGTAGGGGCTTTTCTTCTTTTCCTCAATGGACAACAATGCTATCAAAAGAGCTTTGTAGCTTTCAAAGTTCAGCTAGGGTTGCTCTGAAGAACTCCTTTGCCTTGTTTTTATGAGAAAGTAGCTTGGAAGGCTTGGAAGGTACAAGACTTGGCTTTTGATACTTCACCGAACAGAAGAGACACTGAGTGGCTGGATATGGATTTAATTCTTCTTCCTTGAGTAAATAAAATCCGTACTTGACATAGTCATTATTCCACTTACGTCCCTTCGACTTTGATGAATGATGCACTTTCCACCACTTTCACCTCTTATCTTAGGCTGTGACATGGCTATTCCAGCTGGCTGGTCATGCTGTTCCTCGTCAGAATGAGTGACAGTCAAGTTTCCATCACCTGCATTTGACCTTTCATGTTCAGTAACAACATTTTTCTTGAAATACTTAAAAATAGCCTTCTGTTAGGAAAAAAATCCAATTTGGCCAGTTATCTACTATTCTAATTCTGTTATACTGTACTGTATGTTCAAATGCAATATCAAATATTCTAAATATAAAACATATATGCACCACAGTCAATGAGCAAATATACTATTTGTACAAGGAAAAACTAATTTGTTTTATCTCTTCAAAAAGTAGTACTGTACCTTGAAAATATTACACAAAAAATTACACTACAGTATTGTCAATCTAAATTATAATGGCACAGTAGTTGGCGTCAAAATTATAGGGGGGGAGGCACGTACTGTAGGGGAACAATGTGTGATAACCCAAGACTGTTTTTGTTCAGTAGGCCCTACTCTATAAATTATAGGGGGGGAGGCACATACTGTAGGGGAACAGTGTGTGATAACCCAAGACTGTTTTTGTATAGTAGG
Source organism: Homarus americanus (assembly GCF_018991925.1). Lineage (NCBI taxonomy): Eukaryota > Metazoa > Arthropoda > Malacostraca > Decapoda > Nephropidae > Homarus > Homarus americanus. Next base: position 4,296,485 of record NW_024718273.1, on the reverse strand, counting down.
CCCTACTCAATAAATTATAGGGGGGGAGGCACATACTGTAGGGGAACAATGTGTGATAACCCAAGACTGTTTTTGTATAGTAGACCCTACTCAATAAATTTAGTCTTAAATTTTTAAGATTACACATACTGTACGGTATATCGTACTCTTTGTCACTTTAGCGTCTTGCTGATGCTGATATTAGCGTACATACAAGAAGAGTGCACATTGCCATCTGGAAACAGTACAGTATGACAGTTGGGCAGCTGTACCAGCTCATAACATACTGTGCAGTAATGGAAATTAAGACAAACTTGTGAGCATTAGCTGCATATACGGTACATTGAAATAACTGTAGTACACCCCTATGAACACTGTCCATGCCATACACCCCATTCGTTCCATGTACCCATAGAAAAATATCATGCACCCCAACCCTGGTTGACTATAACTGTAGTGTACAGTACAAGCAGTCCTTGATTTATGAAAATTTGAAATATTAAAAAAAAAATCCAGTGATTTGTTTTATGAATGAAAAAACCTAAATTGTGAATTTTTCACCCATTTTTGTAATTTTTCCTAAGTACTGTACTATAATAATGAAAGTTTGCTAAAAATGCATTTTTTTTTACTGCCAATACACTTACATATTACACTAACTTCATTATTCTTTACCACTAGCAATGTTATTAAGTCTGTAAATAATCTTTCAATATGTCATCATTCTCTTACAATCACCATATGACTTGTCAAATTGACTGGGGATAAGTACAGTGGTCCCTCGGTTAACGAGCACAATCCGTTCTAGAAGGTTGCTCGTTAACCGAAACCATTGTTTCAATGGGTTTTTGGGTAATTGGTTCCAGCTCACCGAAAATTGCCTAAATTCACCCAAAAAGGTAGAAAAGTACACTTACTTTGAGGTGTGTATGTAGAAGGCTCCTGGATGATGATGATGATGGGAATTAGAATGGGGGTGGAGGAGAAGGGAGAAGAGAAGGCATTGGGGTGGAAGAGAAGTCAACCCATGGTGCCATTTCACCCATAAAATTTTAGTTCTCTTGGTGTAATTCAAGATTATTTTCTTTAAATCAACACTGCACTGCATTATATATTGTCAAAATGTAAAATAAATTTCAAAATGACCAATAATTTGCTTGGAAACACAGAAAAAAAGCATTTAGTTGAAGAGAGTCTCAAGCAAGATGTTACCTCCACTGAAAAGACACAAAGACTGACGCCTCTATGCTGTGTTGGCAGGCTGGATGGCGTGCCACAAACTAGTGACCCTACCTTCAATTATGTTCAATAATTGTTAAAATGACTAAAAAAATTAATATTAAACTTTTAAAATTTTTGAATACCCGGTAGTATAAACTTCTTGATATTTGCTAAAATGGTAAGGAATTTGAGCCCTAGAACCGATTACTGTATTGGCGGACTAATACTACAGCTGGTGGACCGCCAAATGCAAGCGAAAACATGTTCAGGTTGGCTCATAAGAAACTCGTTAATCGAGGGATTGCTCGTTAACCGAAGTTAAGAATCTCGTTAACCGAAATCTCGTTAACCGAGGCGCTCTTTAACCGAGGGACCACTGTACTGTAGTCTCCACCGGCACAGTCACTCGGCCATTTGCCTCATTGTTTATTTTAATTATAGGTAACAGGTAGTAGGCAGCTACTAAACAGGGAGGTACTACCGCCTGGGAAAATATTGGAAGCATAATGTATTGTCTAATGGTGGACCCTGCTGCCATATGGCATCACAAAAAATTGTGACCAAGTCCCAGGTTACTGATTTGACTTTCTGCCTCATTTACACACAATTGCAGGGTCTTAATTATTTCTCTTACCATTGACAACACAACATACATACAGTTGTACCCCACTTAACGCGGTCAATTGAACCCAGAGGGTCCCGCGTTAAGTGAAATCCGCGTTAAGTGAACAACAGAACATATGGGATTAATTCCAATAGAAACCGGCCCGACCCCCAAACTCCACTTTTTGAAGGCACATACCTATGTTGTAGTAAAAATAACATCTTAATTTTATGATGGTACATGCACACAATTAATACTTAAGAGAAATAGAGAAATACAGTCGCCAAGTTAATGTCCATTCAAATAATGGACTCAACTCCCTCCCTCTCACACTACACAGCCGGCTAACAGATGGTCGGTCGGTCCCTCCTCCCCCACCCCCACCAACCGTCCCAAGGAGATAAGAACATAAGAACATAAGAACATAAGAATGGAGGAAACTGCAGCGGGCCTATTGGCCCATACTGGGCAGTCCCGTTTACACCCAACCCCTATTGCTCATATGAGCATCCAACCTATTTTTGAAGCAATTCAGCGTATTCGAGTTAATGATGATATTTGGTAACTTGTTCCATTCATCCACTACTCTGTTTCCAAACCAGTGTTTACCTATTTCACGCCTAAATCTAAATTTGTCTAATTTAAAACCATTGTTACGAGTTCGCACCTGGTTGGATAATTTGAGTACCTTTGTAATGTCCCCTTTGTTTAGCCCTGTCTTCCACTTATACACCTCTATCAGGTCGCCCCTCGCTCTACGTCTCTCGAGGGAGTGCAAATTAAGATGCTTTAACCTGTCTCTATACTCAAGGTTCCTAATGCCCGGGATTAGTCTTGTCATTCTCCTCTGTATTCTTTCCAAGGATTCTATATCCATTCTGTAATACGGTGACCAGAACTGAACTGCGTAATCCAGGTGTGGTCTCACAAGAGCAAGATACAGTTTTAGGATGACCTCGCTAGTCTTGTAACTAACACTCCTTTGTATGAACCCAAGTACTTTATTAGCCTTGTTACGAGCAAAAACACATTGTTTACTTGGCTTAAGGTTCCTTATCATTACTCCTAAATCTCTCTACAGTCGGATTTCTCTATGGCATCGTTGTTCATCTGGTATCTGGTTTCCCTGTTTACATCTCCTATACTGAGTACTTTACATTTGTCGACATTGAATTTCATCTGCCATTTTTCAGACCATTCGAAAAATTTGTTTAGATCTTCCTGTAGTTTTGCCGAGTCCTCGTCAGATTTGATAACACGTCCTATTTTAGTGTCATCAGCAAATTTACTTATGTTGCTGTCTATGCCGATATCTATGTCGTTTATGTATATAATAAATAATAATGGTCCAAGTACTGAGCCTTGGGGAACTCCACTTGTGACGTTGCTCCAATGGGACTTAGTGCCGTTAATGCTCACTCGCTGTTTCCTGTCCTGTAACCACGCCCTAATCCATTTAAGGATGTGCAGCGATGCCGCAGGCTACCTTTCTAGTGGTGGGGACTCTCGCCGAGCTGCTGGTGAGATATACCACATCATAATTGTGCCTGATGCTGATTGACGGTGAAAAGAATGTTAATAGATTAGTTAGGCAGAGCGTCCGCTTGTGAAGCCGTGCTGGGAATCGCCGATCCAATCGGTGCTTCTCCAGGTGATTTCGATGAGTTTGAAATGATTGCTTCCGGTAATTTGCCCTACTAATGATATTAGACTGATTGGGCGGTGGTTAACAGAGGATAGTGATCTATCCTTCTTGGCATCGATTATTACATTACGCTATCCTCCAGGATTCTGGTTACTACACCTGTTTTTTAAGGACATGTTAAACAACTTTGCTAAAGAAGCATACTAAGCTCTTCCTTGCATTCGCTTAATGCTCCAGCGATATCTCATCAGGACCAGGTGACTTATTAGGCTTGGTTTGTCTGTTGCTTACTAACGCCGTTTACTAGTCCCTCTATCTCACTTAATTTGTTTTTTCTTCACTATCTCTGAATAAGTCGGTGCCTCCCGGGTATCATGTTTAGGTACTACATTGGTAGCTTCCAAAAATATTTATTCAAATTATTGCTCATTCTCCGTCGTTATCAGTGAGCTGGCGAGTCTGACCGTGTTGGTCCAATCTTTTCTCGTGTTTTAGTTTGATACATTTTGGTAGAATCCTTTGGGTTTTGTGCACTCCTTGCTATCTACACTCATTATTCCTCTTTGCTTTCTAGCCTCTCGGTTTTTTAACTCTGTATGCCTATAATAGTCCCGGTGAATTTACGCGCAATTTATCCTTCTACCTATAGCCTTCCTTTGAATTAGTGATGTTCTTTAAATAATTGTTTATCCATTTTAGGGTCATTGTTGTCTGATCTGAGTTTTTTTGTATGGTATGTTCTGCCTTTGTGCATTAAGTAACTCACTATTTAAATTATCGTTACAATCTCAGATGTAATTATCAATTAAATTAATATTCTGTCAGGTTCCATGACGCCCCCTCTCCAGCTGCCTCTTTAAGCTTTAAGTTGCCTTCACAATCTAGGCACTTTGGTGGGTACACTTACTTCGTCTGCCTGAAAATCTAACTGGAATCGAATTTCTTTGTGATGCAGCTGTTTGCAAGTTAAGTTTCCTACCTCGACACATTGCTAATGAGGTTTTCTCTGTTAGTCAGGGCTTCACGTCAATGTATTAATACCCGATGTGGGTTGGGATTTATATCATTGACTTAGAAACAGTCCTGGATAAATCTCGAAAATCCTCTGATTCTGGAACACCACGTAAGGACAGTCAATCCTATTTGGCCAAGGTTAAAGTGCGCTACTATACGACTTTGTTATTGTTGTGTATGCGACCCTGCGCATTCATCTTAGATAAGTTGCTCGTGGCCTTCTATCAAGATTGGGGTCTATATATTACCCCTGTGATTAATTTTTCGACCGTCGTAATTCTGTCAGTGTTTCTGTATTCCTCTCAGGTTTTTATTTCATATTTGCTGCACTTCAGATTGTATCCTAACGCCGTTTTCACTCCGCCTCCTTTCCTGGTCTGCCTATATGGTATGGAACAGTTTGTAACCATAATTTGGTGATACGACTGGTAATTCCACGTGTGTCTAGGTTGTCCATGTTTCAGTGAATGCAATTATATAGGAAATTTCTTGATGCAAGGCATAATATCATCCATTTTGTTTCTCATACTTCTATTGTGTATACATTTAAGTTAATTACGTGTTCTGGGTCCTTCCCTTACAGCGTTTAGTTTAAACTCCCTGTCTAATTTAGTTTTGTCATCATTCCCTAACACTATTTCCCTGTAATCTTTACGCCTTGTTTACCGCTCCTGCAGTCTCCTCCTGCCCCGTGCTCCTATGTTCTCTTAGCGGTTTAAAGACTTGATATCTTTTGGGCCTTCCTCTGGCCCAGCCAGGGTTGCTACTCCATCCTGAACAGGTGCACCCCATCCTAGCATAAAGGTCCTTCTGCTGCCAGAATTTGGCCCTGATTGTCAATGAATGGGACTGATATTGACTTGCAATATCTGTCAAGGTGTTGATTCTTTCAGCATAAAACATTCTTTCCTTGCTTCTCTCCTTCTAGGCAGGACCCGCGTATGATAGGGATCCCTCCTAGTCTGTCGATCTGCTGGCTGCCTTGAACTTATCAAAGAAGTTCCTCGGCTCCTACACCGGCCAATATCATTTGCCTCCTGCTGGGGGCAGATAATGGAGTTTTTGTTCATGCAGACAAGATATTGTCCATCCTGTCAACTATATCCCCCACCCCAGCTCATAAACACACCCTCATCCTATTTTGTTTTTACTGCAAAAGGCCCTGTCCATGTATACCTTACCTGTGAGTCACCAACAATTAAAAGTTTTATACCTTCCTTGTCATCCCTGCCCTGACTGTACTACGTCCAGTGCGTCTATCAAGGACTGAAGCAGGTTGGTACACTTAACTATTGTTATGCGTTGTTGGCGTATCCTTTGAGTGCTTCTTCACCAGCTTGGTCCTGCCTACTCACACGACTTTCCAATTTTTACGTCCAGACACTGGCTTTACTCGTCCAGCAGCCTCTCCTTTTAACCGCCCAGCTCTTTCGTAATTTCAGGTTCTCCAGCCTCTCCAATTTCTAACTTGGCCCTCGCCAATTCTTCCAGTGGACCACTCCAGGTTTGGTCAGCAAACTCTCATACCCAAGACACGCACATATCACTGTGGCCATATCTGATAATTATCCTCTGGAGCTAACCCTGCGGCCTTTCCCTGGTGAGGTCCAGAGAACACAACTGTGAGTGAGGTGGGATAACTCAGTGAGGCAGAGAACACAATCAGGAGTGAGGTGGATAACCACTAAATTTTAATAAATAATACTTCAAACTAGGATAATATAATTGACATTGCTGGATTCTTGTAAGACTAGGAATATTTTGAATATAAATGTCATATAATTTGGACAAAAGATACCATAGTTACTTCAGAGAAAAATTTTTATCTAAAAATTGTAAGTTTAAAGCAAAATATATGATGTTTATATTCAAAATGATCACCAAATTATAAGAATTCCACAATGTAAATTATATTCTGGCCTGGTAATTTGTATGAATTTTATGAGCTAAAACAGGCAGTCAGGCAGGTGTGGGCAAATCTAAAAATAGTGTTTTGACACTCACAAGATATGTGAAAAATCCATATATGAAAGTTCAGCTTTAAGGCATCAGATATGAAAAACGTTAATGAAAAAACCGCATTAGGCGGGAAATTGCATATTAATTTTTATTTATTTTTTTATTTTTATTTCTTTTATTATCATTATTATAATTACAGTGTTTTATTATTATTATTATTATTATTATTTATTATTATTATTATTATTATTATTATTACTATCATTATTTATTATTATTAAATTTTCACTCCATGCCCGATGTGCTGCCCGGTGGCTAATCCTGCTAAAAAAAAATATTTATTTTTAATAAAGGTAGAGTTATAAGATAAAATGTGGAATTTGGAAGTAAAAGTATGTTGGTGGAACCTGATATCTTTGTACAGCATTTTCTCAGAAAACCTGTATATAATTGTTTTATATATTTTTCAATGGACTAATGCTCTAGTCTATTTTAGGAACCGTGAAAGAATTCAGTTGCAGCCGCCCAAGCTACTGGCTAACATGGTCTATCAGTACAAGGGTTATGGACTTTCTATGGGTGTGATGATAGCTGGTTGGGACAAGAAGGTGAGTTACTGGAATTATTTTATACTATGCTATGTCTTGTACAGTATTTCTCCAAAGGCAGGTTATTGCATGTTTTAAAAGAAATCCTGTACAGGTTGACTATATAAAAATCCGCAACCTCGACCTGAGGAGTGCTGGATTTTCGAAAATGCCGAAAACTGATGGTTATATTTTTGTATAATTTTAACAGAAAATGACTACCTGTACAGTCCTTAAACAAAGAAAATTAAACACTTGTTAGGATAATATAATTGACATTGCTGGATTTCTTGTAAGACCAGGAATATTTTGAATATAAATGTCATATATTTTGGTACAAAAAGATAAATATATTTACTCAGAGTAAACATTATATTCAAAATTTGTATGTCTAATGAAAATCTATGATGTTTATATTCAAATGATCATCAAATTCTAAGAATTCCAGCAATGTAAATTATATTCTCCGGTAATTTGTATGAATTTTATGAGCTAAAACATATATTCATTAAATAAACAAAGAAATTTTGAAAATGTATTCCAAATCCATGCCGAAAACTGAAGGTTCGTTTATCGATTGCTGGATTTTTGATGATCAACCTGTATTGTATTAAAGTAGAATTTGATTCATAGTAAAATATTAAAGTAGAATTTGATTATGTAACTTAAATGTGAGATTGAAATAATGCTGCTTTGAAAATTCTAGGTCCAGGTCTTCTACTATGTTGATAATGATGGAAACCGTATGCCAGGCAATGTCTTCAGTGTTGGTTCTGGATCTATCTATATGCTATTGTATTAGACTCTGGCTATCGTTGGGATATGACTGATGCAGAGGCTCAAGAGCATGCCAGCCATATACCACGCCACACACCGTGATGCTTACTCTGGTGGTGTCGTTAGAGGTGAGCGAGCAGATAATGTATGAATGACAATGTCATGTATGAATGTGGTGGCTATACTGTTTGTTGCCTATTTGACATTTTTTATTTCTAAGTTTTTCAATTTTGTGGTACAGTAGGAATTTCTACCCAATCATCACCTTCACTACTACTCCCAGAAGGTCGACTTTCTCTGATGTTATGCATGTCTTCCTGGTCTCAGTTACACAGACCCCTTGCCTATAGAAGCCAGAAACTCCTGTCCATCAAAAGCTCCACTGTCCCCTTGCTAACCTCTGCATGTGATTAAATTGATCAAGTTTCTACTAAATGTGAAATCTCTGATCTTAAGAGAGATTATAACAAGTCATGAATTTTTTTTTAAAAGAACTGATGAAAATATATATATATATATATATATATATATATATATATATATATATACCACTACCTCACCCTTCAACCAACACACCTACCACCTACCCTCATCTTCAAACACCACATCTACCACTACCTCATCTTCAAACCAACACATCTACCACTACCCCCCTCATCTTCAACCATCACATCTACCACTACCCCCATCCTACCACTCACCCCTCTTCCGACCATCACCCCACCACTCACCCCATCTTCAACCAACACATCTACCACCACCCCCATCTTCAACCAAACACATCTACCACTACCCTCATCTTCAAACCATCACATCTACCACTACCACATCTAACACTCACCCCTCATCTACCACTCACCCCATCTTCGACCATCACCCCTACCACTACCCTCATCTTCAACCACATCACATCTACCACCATCCTCATCTACCACTACTCCTCATTCCCAACCATCACATCTACCACTATCCCCATATCCACCACTACTCTCATCTTCAACCACCACATCTACCACTACCCTCATCTTCAATCATCACATCTACCACCACCCTCATCTTCAACCATCACACATCTACCACTATCCTCATCCACCACTCACTCTCATCTTCAACCATCACATCTACCACTATCCTCATCTACCACTACTCTCATCTTCAACCACCACATCTACCACCACCCCTCATCTTCAACCATCACATCACCACCACCCCATCTCAACCATCACATCTACCACTACTCTCATCTTCAACCATCACATCTACAACTATCCTCATCTACCACTACTCCATCTTCAACCATCACATCTACCACTACCCCTCATCTTCAACCATCACATCTACCACTACCCTCACCAACCATCACATCTACCACTATCCTCATCTACCCACTACTCTCATCTTCAACCACCACATCTACCACACTACCCCTACCTCAACCAACACATCTACCACTACCCTCATCTTCAACCATCACATCTACCACTACCCCATCTTCAACCATCACATCTACCACCACTAATCTCATCTTCAACCACCACATCTACCACCATCCTCATCTACCACTACCTCATCTACCACTACTCTCATCTTCAACCATCACATCTACCACTACCCTCATCTTCAACCATCACATCTACCACTACCTCATCTTCAACCATCACATCTACCACTACCCCCATCTTCAACCATCAACCTACCACTACCTCATCTTCTCAACCACTCATCTACCATTACCCCCATCTTCAACCATCACATCTACCACTACCCCCATCTTCAACCAACACATCTACCACTATCCTCATCTTCAACCAACACATCTACCACTACCCCCCATCTTCAACCATCACATCTACCATTACCCCTCATCTTCAACCAACACATCTACCCACCACCCCTCATCTTCAACCATCACATCTACCACTACCCTCATCTTTAACCATCACATCTACCAATACCCTCATCTTCAACCATCACATCTACCACTCACCTCATCTTCAACCAACACATCTACCACTACCCCTCATCTTCAACCACTAACACCTACCATTACCTCATCTTCAACCATCACATCTACCACTTACCCCCATCTTCAACCAACACATCTACCACTATCCCCATCTTCTCAACCATCACATCTACCACTATCCACATCTACCACCATCCCCATCTACCACTATCCTCATCTACCACTACCCTCATCTTCAACCATCACATCTACCCACTACCCTCACCTTCAACCATCCACATCTACCACCATCCTCATCTTCAACCAACACATCTACCACTACCCTCACCTTCAACCATCACATCTACCACCATCCCCATCTTCAACCAAACACATCTACCACTCACCCCTCATCTTCAACCATCACATCTCTACCACTATCCTCATCTTCAACCAACACATCTACCACTACCCCACTTCTCAACCAACACATCCACCACTACCCTCACCTCTCAACCATCACATCTACCTACCACCCCCATCTTCAACCAACACATCTACCACTACCCCTCATCTTCACAACCAACACATCTACCACACTACCCCCATCTTCAACCATCAAGCATCTACCACTACCCCCATCTTCAACCATCACATCTACCACTACCCCCCATCTTCAACCATCACATCTACCACTATCCTCATCTTCAACCATCACATCTACCACTATCTCATCTTCAACCATCACATCTACCACTACCCCCATCTTCAACCATCACATCTACCACGCACCCTCATCTTCAACCACATCACATCTACCACTACCCTCATCTTCAACCATCACATCTACCACTATCCCTACCTCAACCATCACATCTACCACACTTCACCCCCATCTTCAACCATCACATTCCACTAATGCACCCCCATCTTCCAACCATCACATCTACCACTAATTCCTCATCTTCAACCATCACATCTACCACTACCCTCATCTTCAACCATCACATCTACCACTATCCTCATCTTCAACCATCACATCTAAGTACCACTCACCCCCCCATCTTCAACCATCACATCTACCACTATCCTCATCTTCAACCAACACATCTGCCACCATCCTCATCTTCAAATCCATCACATCTACCACTACCCTCATCTTCTGTTCATCAAGATCTACCACTACCTCATTCTTGTCCATCAGCATCTACCGGCTTAATTTCATCTTCTGCTAACCACACTACATCTACCATACCTTTCATCTTCATCTTCAACCATCACATCTACCACTGTTCTCATCTTCAACCAAATAAAGACCTGCCACCACCCCTCATCTCTCAACCATCACACATCTACCACTACCCCATCTTCAAACCATTACATCTTCTACCACTATCCTCATCTTCAGTCCATTACATCTACCACTTCACCTCATCTTCAAACTTTCATTACATCTACCACTACCCTCATCTTCAACCATCACATTCATACCACTCATCTCTCACCTTCAACCATTACATCTACCCATTTATCCTCATCTTCAACCATCATACATCTACCACTACCCCTCATCTTCAACCATCACATCTACTCAATACCCCTCATCTTCAACCATCACATTTCACCATTCTCATCTTCAACCACTGCTATTCACACTACCCCCATCTCAACCACCAAGATCACCACTATCCCCATCTACCACTGGCATCTTCCAACCATCACATCTACCACCACTCCATCTTCAACCATCAAGCATCTACCACTACATCTTCAACCATCACATCTACCACTATCCCCATCTACCACTACTCTATCTTCACAACCACCACATCTACCACTGTTCCCCCATCTTCACAACCAAATACATCTACCACTCACCCCCATCTTCAACCATCACATCTACCACTCTCACCTCATCTTCAACCACTACATCTACTACTACTCTCATCTTCAACCACCTACATCTACCACTACCCCATCTACCACTACCTCATCTACCACTACTCTCATCTTCAACCATCACATCTGTACCTGTTCACCCTCATCTTCAACCATCATACATCTACCACCATCTCTCATCTTCAACCATCACATCTACCACTTCACCCTCATCTTCAACCATCACATCTACCACTCACCCCCATATCTCAACCATCACATCTACCATTACCCTCATTCAACCATCACATCTACCACTACTCCCTCATCTTCAACCAACACATCTTACCACTATCATCCTCATTCAACCAACACATCTACCACTACCTCATCTTCAACCATCACATCTACCATTACCCTCATCTTCAACCAACACATCTACCACTACCTCATCTTCAACCATCACATCTACCACTACTCCTCATCTTTAACCATCACATCTACCACTACCCTCATCTTCAACCATCACATCTACCACTTCACCTCATCTTCAACCAACACATCTACCACTACCCCATCTTCAACCATCACATCTACCATTAATTCCCCATCTTCAACCATCACATCTACCACTACCCCATCTTCAACCAACACATCTACCACTCATCCTACCCTTCAACCATCACATCTACCACTCATCCCATCTACCACCACATCCCCATCTACCACCATCCCTCATCTACCACTACCTCATCTTCAACCATCACATCTACCACTACCCTCACCTTCCAACCATCACATCTACCACCATCCCCATCTCTCAACCAACACATCTACCACTACCCTCACACTCCTTCAACCATCAGCATCTACCTTTCACTACCTCATCTTCAACCAACACATCTACCACTACCCTCATCTTCAACCAACACATCTACCACTACTCCCTCATTCTTCAACCACTTGACTACCATTTATCCTCATCTTCAACCCCAACACATCTACCACTACCCCATCTTCAACGCCAACACACATCTACCACTACCCTCACCCTCTCAACCATCACATCTAACACACGCCCTCATCTTCAACCAACACATCTACCACTACCCTCATCTTCAACCAACATCTACCACTACCCTCATATCTTCAACCATCACATCTACCACTCACCCCCATCTTCTAACCATCACATCTACCACTACTCCCCCATCTCAACCAGATCACATCTACCACCATCTCATCTTCAAATGAACACATTCTCACCACCATCCTCATCTTCTCAAATCCATCACATCTACCACTACCCCTTCATCTTCAGTTCCATCACATCTACTCACGCACCTCATCTTCAACCATCACATTCTACTCATCACCTCATCTTCAACCATCACATCTACCACTATCCCCATCTTCAACCATCACATCTACCAATACTTTCACCCCATATCTTCTAACCATCACATCTACCACGACTTCATCTTCAAACCACATCACCCACCACCTAATCTCATCTTCAACCATCACATCTTTACCACTACCCCCATCTCTCAACCATCACATCTACCACTATCCCCATCTTCAGTCCATCACACTTACCATCACCTCATCTTCAACCATCACATCTACCACTATCCTCATCTTCAACCAACACATCTGCCACTATCCTCATCTTCAACCCATCACATCTACCACTACCCTCATCTTCAACCATCACATCTACCACTAATCTCTCATCTTCAAACCACATCACATCTACCACTACCCTCATCTTCAACCATCACATCTACACACTACCCCCATCTTCAAATCCACATCACATCTACCACTAATTTCATCTTCAACCATCACATCTACCTCACTCACCCCCATCTTCTAAACCAAACACATCCTGCCACACCCTCATCTTCAACCACTACATTCTACCACTACCCCTCATCTTCAACCATTACATCTACTCACTATCCTCATCTTCAACCATTATGATCTACCACCACTCCTCATCTTCAACCATTACATCTACCACTACCCCCATCTTCAACCATCACATCTTACCACTACTCCCTCATCTTCAACCATTACATCTACCACTATCCCTGCCTTCTAACCATCACATCTACCACTTACTCCTCATCTTCAACCACTCACATCTACCACTACCCTCATCTTCAACCATCAAGACCTACCACTACCCCTCATCTTCAAATCCATCAAGGACTCACCACTACCCTCATCTTCAACCATCACATCTACCACTACCCTCATCTTCAACCATCACATCTACCACTCACCTCATCTTCAACCACGCGATCACCCACCACTATCCCATCTTCAACCAACACATCTACCACTCACCCCATCTTCAACCATCACATCTACCACTACCCCCCATCTTCAACCACTGAGCATCTACCACTCACCCTCATCTTCAACCATCAAGACCTACCACTACCCTCATCTTCAACCACTACATCTACCACTATCCTCATCTTCAACCCACGCATCTACTTTCACTACCCCCATCTTCAAACCACATCTGCCACTACCCTCATCTTCAACCACCACGCCTACCATCACCCCTCATCTTCAACCATCACATCTACCACTATCCTCATCTTCAACCATCACATCTTACCACTCACTCCCCATCTTCAACCACTAAGATCTACCACTACCCCCTCATCTCTCTCAACCATCACATCTACCACTACCTCATCTTCAAACCATCACATCTACCACCACCCCCTCATCTTCAAACTTACATCTACATCTACCACTATCCTCATCTTCAACCACTCACATCTACCACTAACTTCATCTTCAACCACATCACATCTACCACTACCCCTCATCTTCAACCATCACATCTACCACTACCCTCATCTTCAACCAACACATCTACCACTACCCCCATCTTCAACCATCACATCTACCACATCATTCTCATCTTCAACCATCACATCTACGACTACCCCATCTTCAACCATCACACATCTACCACTACCTCATCTTCTACAACCATCACATCTACCACACTCGCCTCCCTACCCTCTGAACTTAGCCCAGCCAGCCCACTCGCCCTCATCTTCAACCATCACACTCCACCATCCTCCTCATCTTCAACCATCACATCTACCTCACTACACCCTCATCTTCAACCATCACATCTACCACATCACTCCTCATCTTCAACCATCACATCTGTACCACTCACCCCTCATCTTCAACCATCACATCTACCACTACCCTCATCTTCAAACCATCACATCTACTTACCACCTCATCTTCAACCATCACCTACCACTACCCTCATCTTCAAACCATCATATCTACCACTACCCTCATCTTCAACCATCACATCTACCACTAATTCTCATCTTCAACCATCACATCACTACCACTCCCTCATCTTCAACCATCACATCTACTTCACTACCTCATCTTCAACCATCACATCTACCACTACTCCTCATCTTTAACCATCACATCTACCACTACCCTCATCTTCAACCATCACATCTACCACTACCCCCATCTTCAACCATCACATCTACCACTACCCTCATCTTCAACCAAACACATCTGCCATCATCTCTCATCTTCAACCAACACATCTGCCACACCTCATCTTCAAACTGATCACATCTCAATTTCACTCCTCATCTTCAACCATCACATCTGCCAATTTTCATCTTCATTCAACCATCACATCTGCCACTACTCCCCATCTTTCATCCATCACATCTACCACTACTCATCTTACTATTAAGGTTATATTAGCTGAAATTTATTATATATTTTCGACATTTCTCCAGTTTACCACATCAAGGAGGACGGCTGGACCAAAGTCACTGAACAAGACAGCATGGACTCACTACAAATATGCTGAGGAGAAAGGAACAAGGTCTCAGTAAATGTGTTTTGGCTTACCAGAAGTTGTTTAGTTAAGAATATATCAATAACCTAAGCAGTGATTGTCTAGAGAGGTCATAAACAACTTAATATACAAGTACAGTACTACAGTATCTTGATAAATTTTTGTAAGTGTGGTATCAGTAAGTACAGCTCACACCTGTATCAGTAAGTACAGCTCACACCTTTACTTGAGAATAATATTTATCAAGGGTGATTTATTTCAATGTTTTTGCATCATGTTTACTTTGTGAAGAACCATTATTTTAATAAAGGCAATTCTTTAAGATTATTATTATTGTTTTGCTAACCTTTGTCATGAGAGGGAGGAAGTCAGGTATTTAGCAAGATGGCTTAACAAAATTATCATGATATGGTGGATAAAATTCTTGAAATTTGGCATGACGTTCCTTGCGACATACCTGTATGCAAGCCTAGGAGCCTTTCCATTTACTCACAATTCCTTTGGCTCACGAAAATCTAATGGCTGCCATAATGGGATCTTTCTTGTAGTTTTCCTATTCTTTATTACATGAGGCAAAGTGTTAATGTTTAGTAGCATTTTTAGTATTACAGTACAGTATTACCCTGCTACGCTGTTTCAATGCTACTCGATTTCTCATTACTGCACCTCGCCAGATCCGACTTTAACTTTCATGTGCATCTACTCTTATACGCTGGTGAAGTATAATTTTTATTTAGGTCATAAAATTCATACAAATTACCCGCCAGAATATAATTTGCATTGCTGGAATTCTTACAATATGATGATCATTTTGAATATAAACATCATGGATTTTGCATTAGACATACAAATTTTAGATCTAATGTAATAATTTGTTTACACAAAGCAAATATTTTATCGTTTGTGCAAAATATATGAAGTTTACATTCAAAATATTCCCTGACTGCAAGGAATCCAGAAATGTCAATTATATTATCCTAACTCTAGTCTGAGGTATTATTTACTAAAAATGGAAATATACTGTTTTCTCCCAAACATTTCTCTGGTAGGGAGGGAAGGTGGGGAGGGTTGGGACCAACCACCCAACTGGCGTGGTGTGAAGAGGGGCAAGGTGGGGCATTTTGCTTGACATAGTGTCGTGAAGAATATTTTTTTTTGTTAACTGAAGATATTTGTTTTAGCTCATAAATTCATACAAATTATTGCCAGAATATAATTTACATTGCTAATTCTTACAATATGATGATCATTTTGAATATAAACATCATGGATTTTGCATTAGACATGCAAATTTTAGATCTAATGTAATAATTTGGTTTACACAAAGCAAATATTTTATCTTTTGTGCAAAATATATGAAGTTTACATTCAAATATTCCTGACCTGCAAGGAATCCAGAAATGTCAATTATATTATCCTAACTTTAGTCTGAGGTATTATTTATTACTATAAGTTAAAATCTAGTCTTTTCACCCAAACATTCTGAGAGGTAGGAGCCAGTGAGCTGGGAAGAGGGGAGTTGAGTCCATTATTTGAATGGACATTAACCTGGCGACTGTATTTTAAATATTAATTGTGTGTGCATACCATCATAAAATTAAGATGTTATTTTATTACAACATAGGTATTGTGTCAAGTGGAGTTTGGGGTCGGCCAGTCTCTATTGGAATTAATCCCATATGTTCTGTTGTTCACTTTACTGTTTCACTTTCCGTGGTACCCGTAAATTGGGGTACTACTGTATTTAGTATATTTATTATGAATGCAAAGTAAAATTATAGATCAAGCCCATGAACAAGAAAACAAAGTTGTTGAGTCTTCAGGTGGATGTATTGGGCTCATGGATAATCCTCTGCTTTCAAACGCTGGATGGTTTTGGGGCCAGAGCCTTCTAGGCTGATTAAGCAGTTTGAGGGTGAATACTTCCTAATGTTGATCCCGGGAGCCCCCAAACTTTAAGCATCATGGTCTCTGATTGTCCAGTCAGATGACATTTAAATGCTAACACCAAGAGGAAATGGAAATCCTTTCTAACAGACTTTCCTGGGTTGATAACTCTTGACAGTCAAAACTGCATAAATGAATCAGTGGCTAAATCAATCTGGAATCTCGAAAATAAGAGCAAGAGGCAGTACCAGGAGTATGTCAGGAATGTCCTGAGGACCGCAGCATCCATACATGAACGAGTAAAGAAAATTGCTGCCATTGTTCAAGAATGCTCAACCAAAAGGTTATCAACCCAAGGTAAGAAAATTAAAAAATGCAAGATAATGTTGAACTGTTTGGACAGCTCCATATCTCTATGTAGAATCGAGGGCATCTTGACGAAGTTTTTCTCTCAAAGTGCACAAATGTCCACCTTCACTCTCAGACTTCAACAACTTCATTTGCCAACCACTAAGTCCCAGCTGCTTCGTTCCTCGAGCAGAGTGAACAGCCGAGGTGCCTTCATCTTATGACTGCCAAATCATAGATGGAGCTGTTATTGTTCATTCTTTTCCAACAACAAGTGTAAGCACAATTGAGGAATATTCTGATAAAATATTTATTCCATATCTCCAAAACCAACTGCAGAATGCCTCACGGCTTGATGCTGTGATAATTACATACCAAATAGTCTTAAGAAATCTACTAGAGAAAAAGAGGGAAAGGTATTTGCAGAAAGGTGACAGCTTAGACTTCCAACTTCCACCAACAAAGATGCCCTTCTTCAGCATGCCATCAAGCGGTTTATCAAGCTGGAGTTTGACAACCAGCACTGATGCAGCAAAATGTGCCATCACCAGAAACATAGGTTGGCCCATAACTCTGGGTTGTGGAATTCTGTCTGTTTAACACCTTAAGCCAAAACCTGCAGAGAGTTGGTCAAATGTTCTTTGTAAAGGTGGCTGTTCACGTTGCTAATGTGACAAAGTGAACCTTATCTCACCTCCTTGCAATTGCAAGTGCAATAAAGCTGTCAAGACTTAATGTTAGATTCAAAGCGAGTGATGACTGTATTTTCCTAGTGTCTTATATTTACACTGAAATGACTGCCAAGATATGTTTGTTTGAAACGTCCACACAAGAACAAAATTTTCACATCTGTGTGCATTATAATGAACCGTCTATAATTTAGTCATTAAGGGGCATTCAGGAATTTTTAAATGCCTATTATGTGTTGAAATTACATTTTTGATCAGAATATAATTTTCCATAATAAATATGAGTAAATCCAAAGAAAAATACAGTGGTCCTCGGTTAACGAGCACAATCCGCTCCAGCAGGTTGCTCGTTAACCGAAACACTGCTAACCGAAACCATTGTTTCAATGGGTTTTGGGTAATTGTTTCCAGCTCACCGAAAATTGCCTAAATTCAACAAAAGGTAGAAAAGTACACTTAATTTGAGGTGTGTATGTAGAAGGCCCTGGATGATGATGATGGGAATTAGAATGGGGTGGAGGAGAAGGAAGAAGAGAAGGCATTAGGGTAAGAGAAATCACCCCATGTTCCATTTCACCCATAAAATTTTAGCTCTCTTGGTGTAATTCAAGATTATTTTCTTTAAATCAACACTGCACTGCATTATATATTGTCAATATGTAAAATATATTTCAATATGACCAATAATTTGCTTGGAAACACAGAAAAAGCATTTAGTTGAAGAGTCTCAAGCAAGATGTTACCTCCACTGAAACAGAGAGACTAACGCCTGTCTGGTGTGTTAACAGGCTGGATGGCACGCCAGAAACTAGTCACTTTACCTTCAATTATGTTCAATAATTGTTAAATGACTAAAAAGTTTATATTAAACTTTTAAAATTATTGAATAGTATAAACTTTTGATATTTACTAAAATAGTAAGGAATTTAAGCCCTAAACCGATACTGTATTGGCGGACTAATACTACAGCTGGTGGACCGCCAAATGCAAGCTAAAACATGTTGAAGTCGGCTCAGAAAAACTCGTTAATCGAGGGATTGCTCGTTAACCAAGTTAAGAACCTTATGGAAGGTAAATCAATACCGAAATTCAAGTAATCAAGCGCCCGTTAACCGAGGGACCACTGTAATAACAAAGTAGTCTTTACTATCATGTGTCAAATGATGAATTTCTGGCAGCCATCTTGGATTGTTGCTATTTTATGGAATTCTGGGAAATGTTCAGAGTGTCTCCTAGTCTAAAAGTTAATGGGATGTCCAGAGGAAGCTTCATAATAAATTTGGTGCTTGTATCCGCCAAGTAACAATAAGCTTTAAAAACGCTTCGCTGTAAATGATGGAATGAACCCGAAACTTAAAGTTTTCATTAAGGCAAGGTGCCGCGTGAATGACCAAACACGAAACCAAATCCGCAAAATCGAGACTATACTGTAATGTCGATGAATCACAATGTTACGAGATTTCTTCAGTACCTGCTATCCTGTCTATTCTGGGGCCACTAATTCTAAGGGGATAACTTAATCTCTTAATTCTGCTCCGCTGCCACCAGACCCCCTGGACAGTATGTAGCTTGTTTAGGTAGCTGGCAGAGCAAGCCAGGCATTGGTTGGGTTTCATCGACCAAATCGAGAGTGGGAAGAAGGGTGAAACATTAATCATGACTTAACTAATTTATCTTTATAAAACATATTGCATCCAGTCGCAATACAAAAAGATTTGGCCTTCATCAGAATAACCACTATTATGTTCATTACACTTACATCAGTATATGTCCTTCATCAAATAATTACTATTATCATCTTCATTCTTCATACTCAACCAATGACCTCCTTACCTCGGTCATTCCTTCTACCATAACACCCAACACATCAGACTGCACCACATGTTAGAGTATAGCACCACATGTTATATTATAGCACCACCTCTCAGGTACACTCCACACCTACAAGTATGGAACTCCTCGGTATTCTTCAGGCACATACCAGGTACCTCGTTCACACTCTACTCTTGCTAAGTAGATGGGATACTTCCCAGGTAATCATACTAGTACTGGATCCAACCCTGGTATTCTTAGGTCGCTCCATGTGGCGACCGCAAAACTCTCAAACACAACTATGTTCTCCTATCCTGGGTGGTGATATGTAGGGTATCCACAGATTCACGGTGGAGGTGCATAATACATAAGCAGAACACACCACACCCGGTGGGTCCTCACAGTGGAGCAGTGGTGGTGGCTTGCCTACGAATGGACGCGCCACTGTTTTGGTGACAAGGTCACTGAGGGCGATGCTCTGCCTCACACTGAACTAGGCCTACAGTTTCTAATCTTTAATTTTCACTTTGATATTATTCTGGTTCTTATATACACTTTCCTATCTATTTTGACCTTATGCCTTATAATTATATATCTTAATTCTAAATTAATAACTAAAGTAAGGGTCTGGTTTGCTATTCCTGGGAAATTCATTGGGTTATAACATTAATTGCAACGAGGCCGGCAGCCTAGGCGCCAACCCAAACAAAAGCCTAAGGTCAGAGCTATGGCGGTATACCCACTTCACTTCACTCTGTATTAGGGATCTCCCTCACACGTTGCAATCGTTGAATACATTCATAAGATTCTCTGATCCTTGCACTGTTCGTGGTTATTCGTCACATGGGGTAACGAGGTGTACTAAGCTCACACGGAGGTATACAAGATATTCTCTTTGAAGCATAGTTTCTGGATCACTTCCAACACTTCACATAGGTCTCATGCATTTATCCTTTTTCCAGATCATGGTTCTCATATATTTTCATCTGATATTCTAGCTATGTTTACTAATCGTCTGATGACCTTCAGACACATACACGGTTACACTTATCCCTTATAGTACACTAGTCTGTATCAATTCCTTCCCAATCATCCTATAGATACCTTGAGTTCTCTTAATGCTATCAACATACCTTAATATTATATGACTGTACCTGTACAATTCATCTAAAACAGAGGTAGCCAACCTTGTGTGATGTGATCTACTTTTCCGTCATTTACCCTGACGCAATCTACCAGCCTAATATTCACCCATTGCCACAACACAGATTCGTAGAGAGAGAGAGAGAGAGAGAGAGAGAGTAAATAAATAATATTTTAATAATTGTTATGATATATTGTGAACATGACAAAATCATAAACTTATTTCTAATGAGATGGTTAGCACTGCATGTTGTCTGCCAGCTTTGTGTAATTAGGACTGTAGGTCGGACCAGCCTCAAGCGCATTCAGTTCATCTGACATTGTTGATCGTATTTGGATTTGATGTGTTTCTGTGAAAATGTTGATTCACAAGGTAGGTTGATCCAAAATGCTGTGAGGTACAGGGCAAATTTTTCTGACATTGGGATACAGGTAGTCCCCACTTACACTGCTTGGACTTACGTCCATAGGTACTTTCCGACCTGTTTCAACCTTACGTATCATGGGACATACCATCGCTGCAGTCGTGACCAAAATATTTTCAAATGATGCTCGATTTTCATCAACGTTTCTGTCTTGGACGAGAGCGCAGGCTCTGGTTCGCCAGGCATAACTCCACCAGTGGAGCGCTTAGTTGGCTTTATCGATCCTATACTGATCGCGTGGACTTCATAATAATGACTTAATTGACTTATATGACTGTTGAAGAAGCAGGATACCCCAAAGAAAAGGAGACAGGCAATTACTTTTGAGAAAATGAAGATAATAACTCAGCATGAGAATGTAAAAACTGTAGCAACAATCTCACGTGACTCTAGGTTTCACACTCGACACATACCCACTATTCTGAAGGATAAGGAATGCATTCGTGATGTAGTGAAAGGAATAACACCTATAAAGGGAACTATAATTTCAAAGAAAAAGACAAGGTCCTATTCACGATATGGAAAAATTAATGATGATATCGATAGAAGACCAGACAGAAGAATCACAAGCCTTCTAACCATAAGAGGCAAAGCAAGAAGTCAAAGCTTGAAGGAGCAGGAGATGAAATGATCAAACCTTAGGATGTCATGAGTGGTTTGATAGATTTAAAAACAACACAATTTAAGGTGAGGAGAGGAACAGCTGGTGCGTTGGTGCATACCGGCGCTAAGGAGGAGTTAGATGAAGTGATTGGGAAGGAATTATTTGCCTGAGCAAATATTCAGTGTGGATGAGACTGATTATTGTGGGAATGCCTGACGGACATACAGCTTCAAAGGATAATGAAATTAAGTTATTTCGGATATTAGTAAAATAAGAGGTGGTTAGGTAAACAGCTGATAGAAATTGAAAATGAAGATGTTGAACAGTTGGTTGAAAGTAGCAGAAGAGCTCAGTTACAAGGATCTCATTGAACTAGATGCACAGAAATTGCAGAGGAAGAACAGAGACAAAATGTAGAAGAAGAAGAACCTGCACCCACCAAAAAGTTTCAGTGAAACAAATGAGAGTACAATTAATAAAGGAATGCAAATGTTTGATGGCATGGATCAAAATTATGATCGTTATGCCAAAGTTGACAGAATGATCCAAGATAAATTTATAATGAAAAGAAAAACAAACTGTGCAGTCTAAATTGGACATCTATTTTAAGAAGTCCCCAGTGCTGTCTCCTCACACCCACCAGTGCGCCTCTTCACCCCTCAAGATGATCCAATACCTTCAACCAGCAAGTTTCCATAGTACATAAACCTGTCTAAAATACATTGACCCAGCCCCGTCTCTGCTTCATCCAATTAATATAGTTCCATGTATCCTGTAAATAGTAGTGTGTACATTCAGTCACACTGTATCCATTCCTCATTATTTATTACTTTTACGTTTGTAGATTTTTATCTATGTCGATTTACGTAACAATCGGACTTCGAACTAACTTAATTCCCAACCTCATGTAAGTCGACAATCTTGTATTTTTTCTTCACTGAGAGGTTCCAGAAACTCTCCTGTTACCCTGATTTGATTTGAATATCATTTTAAGTCGAAGCTCATTTTCGACTTCAGATATGTCCATGTTAAATACTGATGCC
>NW_024718273.1:4159389-4272948 GCF_018991925.1 Homarus americanus | reverse complement strand
ATATTATATAAGAAAACCACATGAGTTTCCTTCCATCCAGAGTGCTAGACAACATTAATATCTCGATACCCCTAAGTCCTCACAACTTCACTACTGGATGTCTTATGCTGTACTGTATAGATTTATATTTACATTTCATTACTGTCTTATATACTTTTCATATGTTGAAAATCCCATTATAAATATTGGTAGTGTTAGAAATTTTATCTGAATATTTTTCATTTGATAATAGCAAATTAAATTTTTGTGAATCTCATTTAAAACTTTGCAGTATATATATATATATATATATATATATATATATATATATATATATATATATATATATATATATATATATATATATATATATATATACCCAGCTTAACAGCGGTTTTAAGCTTAAGCGCGATTTCACGTATACACACGTGCTCTTGGGTGCTCCCGGAGTGTCGGCTCAGGCGCTATTTTAGATTCGCCCCACCCGCCATCCGCCTGCCTGCCTGCCTGCCTGTCTGTTTTAGCTCATAAATTAGAGTTTCCTTCCATCCTGAGTGCTAGACAACATTAATATCTCGATACCCCTACAAGGTCCTCACAACTTCACTACTGGATGTCTTATGCTGTACTGTATAGATTTATATTTACATTTCATTACTGTACTATATACTTTTCATATGTTGAAAATCCCATTATAAATATTGGTAGTGTTAGAAATTTTATCTGAATATTTTTCATTTGATAATAGCAAATTAAATTTTTGTGAATCTCATTTAAAACTTTTGCAGTATATATATATATATATATATATATATATATATATATATATATATATATATATATATATATATATATATATATATATATATATATATATATATATATATATATATATATATATATATATACAGTAATACCCAGCTTAACGCGGTTTCGCTTAGCGCGATTTCACGTATACACACGTATACGCGGTGCCTCACCAGAGTGTCCGGCTCGAGACGCTATTTTTAGATTCGCCCCACCCGCCACCCGCCTGCCTGCCTGCCTGCCTGTCTGTTTTAGCTCATAAAATTCATACAAATTACCCGGCCAGAATATAATTTACATTGCTGGAATTCTTACAATATGATGATCATTTTGAATATAAACATCATAGATTTTGCATTAGACATACAAATTTTAGATATAATGGTTACTCTGAGTAAATATGTTATTTTTTGTGCAAAGTATATGACATTTGTATTCAAAATATTCCTGGTCTTACAAGGAATCCAGCAATGTCAATTATATTATCCTAACTTTAGTTTGAGGTATTATTTATTACTAAAAAGGTAAATATTCTGGTTTTCCCACACATCTGGTAAGAACGTAAGAACATAAGAAAATAAGGAGTCTGCAATAGGCCGGTTGGCCTGTGCATGGCAGCTCCTGTCGAGAGTTACTACCACTCTCTATCATCCATGAATCTATCTAGCCTCCTTTTGAAACTTTCCAGAGTTCCCGCACTTACTACAAAGTTGCTAAGCTTGTTCCACTCGTCCACCACCCTATTTGTGAACCAGTTTCTTCCTATCTCCCTCCTAAACCTAAACTTATCCAACTTGAATCCGTTGCTCCGAGTCCATCCTGCTCTGATATTATAAGAACTTTATCTATATCCCCTTTATTGATTCCTTTCACCCACTTAAATACTTCTATCATATCTCCCCGCACTCTTCGTCTTTCTAGGGAATGCAAGTTAAGTTTCTTTAACCTATCCTGATATGGAAGGTTTCTAAGTCCCGAAATCATTTTTGTCATTCTTCGCTGCACCGACTCTAGTGAATTTATATCCATTCTATAATAGGGGCACCAGAACTGAATTGCATAATCGAGGTGCGGCCTGACTAGCGCAAGATATAGTTGCAATAAGACCTCTGAACTCTTGTTACTTACACTTCTAGATATAAAACCCAATACAGTACTCTGTTTGCCTTATTTCGAACATTAACGCACTGTTTTCTAGGCCGTAGGTCCGGGCTTACAAGTACCCTTAGGTCTCTTTCACAAGTCGACTTCTCTAGGTTGATGTTGTTAAGGCTGTATACATTATAAGTATTTGTTCTTCCAATATTAAGTACGCTGCACTTGCTGGTGTTGAATTTCATTTGCCATTTTTCAGACCACCCCTGCAGTTTATTTAGATCCTCCTGTAATGCATTTGCATCCTGCCCTGAATTAATTTGCTGCCCTATTTTGGTGTCATCCGCAAACTTGCTTATGTCACTGCTGATCCCATTATCTAAATCGTTTATGTAGATTATGAACAAGAGTGGGCCTAGTACTGACCCCTGGGGAACCCCACTGGTTACACGGCCCCACTCAGATTTAACACCATCTACGCTGACCCTCTGCGTTCTATCGGTGAGCCATGATTTTATCCAATTTAAAACTTTCCCCTCGATACCATGAGCCTTAATTTTTCTCAGAAGCCTCTGATGCGGTACTCTGTCAAATGCTTTGCTAAAGTCTAAGTAAATAACATCGTAATTTTCGTCATTATCTACTACTTTTTTACTTTTTTACTTTTATCCTCTTCGCCACTGATCGGCTTGTTAGCCGCTTGGGCGATCGGTCACGTCTCTTTTCATTTATATTCTTCACCAAAAGATCGGCTCGCTAGCCGCCCGGGCGATCGGTCACGTCTCTGTCACGCACTGTTGGCAAATACTGGGCATGCACCGGCTCCTGAATGTACCTGAACCCGCTCCAGTGTTGGTCAAGTCTTCTCTTGAAAGAGCTCACACTCGGTGCCGTCACAACACTCTCTGGTAGATTGTTCCAAGAGTTTACAACCCTCACTCCGAAAAAGTTTGCCCTCACGGTTTTCTGGACTTGCGGCTTCTTCAATCTTGAGCTGTGACCCCTTGTGGGGCGAGCGTCCGCCAGCTCCAAGTAAGGACACTCAACTGAGTAGTGCCCCCTGAGATGCTTATACACCTCAACTAGGTCCCCCCTTGCCCGTCTGTAGTATAAGCTAGGCAAGTTCAGGCGCTCCAATCTCTCAGTGTAGCTGAGGTGCCGAAGTGCAGGCACCAGTTTGGTGGCCCTCCTTTGAACATTTTCAACCAACTGACAGTCCCTAGCATATCTCGGGGACCAGATGGGGTGACAGTACTCCAGATGGGGAAGCACTTCATTCCTGAAGATCGTCACGAGGGACGGACCGTCTAGATATCTGAACGACCTTCTTATAAGACCCAATAATTTATTTGCCTAATTTACCTTCTTCTCACAATGGCCCGAGAACCTCAGCTCATTGTCAACATACACACCTAGGTCCTTCTCACACACAGTCTCAACTAGTGCATTTTCTTCATCCCGTTGGGACATATGATACGCCTCCTTACCGTTGGTACGCCCCAGGTGCATCCTCTTACACTTCGTGACATTGAATCTCAGCAGCCATTTCTTCGACCATTCCTGGAGCCCACAGAGGTCCTTCTGCAGCTCTTCACAGTCCGCTTGGTTCTTAATTTCCCGAAATAACTTGCCATCATCGGCAAACATTTGTATGGAGGAGTGTACAACGTCAGGCATGTCATTTATGAAACAAACAAACAACAGCGGGCCCAATACACTACCCTGCGGTACCCCACTTGTTACAGGTACAGATGACGATTTCGTGCCATTAATCACCACACACTGCTTGCGGTCATGTAGAAAGTCTTCTATCCACGCTAGGACATTTCCCCGAATTCCGTACCCTTCCAGTTTGATTTTCAGCCTTTCGTGGGGTACACTGTCGAAAGCCTTGGCAAAATCTAGGTAAATATTGTCGATATTACCACCCCGTTCTAGAATATGGGTCCAAATATCCAATACCTTGAGCAATTGTGTTAAGCAAGAGCGCCCCGGCATAAAACCGTGTTGGCAATCTTTTACAAGGTTGTTTCGTAGTAGATGTTCCATCGTGACATCTCTGATAATACTCTCAAGTACTTTACATATTATGCTGGTCAGGCAGATTTGTTAGACAAGATTTTCCCTTTGTAAACCCATGTTGAGAGTCGTAGGTTAATTTGCTTTTCTCTAGATGCGATCGGATACTATCTGCTATAATTGATTCAAGAAATTTCCCCACTACTGACGTCAAACTGATCGGCCGGTAATTTGAGGCTGATGCTCTGTCTCCCTTTTTGAATATGGGTACTACATTTGCCTGTTTCCACAAGTCTAGCACAACTCCAGTGTCTAATGATTTTGTAAATAAGTTTACGAGGGGTCCGCTAATCTGTTCCCTACACTCTTTCAAGACTCGAGGGAAAATTTCATCCGGCCCTGGGGATTTTGTTTTCTTTAGTTTATTTATCTTCTTAAGAACATCCTCTTTTCTCATAGTGATATTCTTTAATTTCTCTTCTTCCTTTCCCTTAAATATCAGTTCCACCTCTGGAATTTCATCGCAAATTTCTTCTGTGAAAACTGATAAGTAGCTGCTGTTCAATGCTTTGCTTATTTCTTCACTGCCATTTATCAATTCTCCCCTCCCTGACTTTAAAGGCCCAACTTTGTCCTTGACCTTTGTCCTATATACCTGGAAAAATCCTTTGGGATTCGCCTTGGATTCTCTTGCTATTTTGATTTCATAGTCTCTCTTTGCTTTCCTTACATTTTTCTTAACATTCCTAGATAGTAGGGATGGTAGGGAGGGTTGGTGGGAGGTGGGGGGGAGGGAGGGACCGACCGACCATCTGTTACGGTGTGAAGAATATTTTTTTTTTTATTAACTGAAGATATTTGTTTTAGCTCATAAAATTCATACAAATTACCCGGTCAGAATATAATTTACATTGCTGGAATTCTTACAATTTGATGATCATTTTGAATATAAACATCATAGATTTTGCATTAGACATACAAATTTTAGATATAATGTTTACTCTGAGTAAATATGTTATCTTTTGTGCAAAATATATGACATTTATATTCAAAATATTCCTGGTCTTACAAGGAATCCAGCAATGTCAATTATATTATCCTAACTTTAGTTTGAGGTATTATTTATTAAAATTTAGTGGTTTTCCCCCCAAAATTTCTCAGAGAGGGAAGAGCCAGCTAGTGTAGTGTGAGAAGAGGGGCAGGGAGTTGAGTCCATTATTTGAATGGACATTAACTTGGCGACTGTATTTCTCTATTTCTCTTAAGTATTAATTGTGTGCATGTACCATCATAAAATTAAGATGTTATTTTTGCTAGAACATAGGTATTGTGTCGGAAAAAGTAGAGTTTGGGGGTCCGGCCAGTCTCTATTGGAATTAATCCCATATGTTCTGTTGTTCACTTAACGCGGTTTTCACTTAACACGGTACCCTGTGGGTTCAATTGACCGCGTTAAGCGGGGTACTACTGTATATATATATATATATATATATATATATATATATATATATATATATATATATATATATATATATATATATATATATATATATATATATATATATATATATATATATATATATATATATCTTTTCCTAAATGAAATTCATGAACAATATAGCTAAAGCAATATGCTGTACTTGGAAATTATATAGATACATGTTGCATATCTTTTACAGGGCGAATGGGTGGTAGCATTGTGTCCAAAGGGATCCATATGATAGCTGATCATGTGTCAGTAAATGCACATCCACAGGTAAAGTTCTGTGTAAAGTAACATCAACATTATCCATAGTTTCTAACTACAAGTACAGTATTGTATTATTTACATCATGTGCTGTGCACTCTCTTACAACCTTGTCAGAATCAAACATCTCTGTGCAACCTTGTAGCAAGGCTAGACTCTAGGCTTCAAGGCACTAGGCTTTTGCCTGGAAACGTAAAATTTAATCAAATTAAAAATTAAATGAACCTTCACCTTCATTCTACATTCCAAAAGATTGACATGCAAATATCTTTGCACAGAATAATCACATATACAGTACTTTACTTAAATCCACTTTTGGTCAGGTACTAAATTATAACAAGGATCAACTTCTCAGATCCAATCACACTGTCATACAGTACGGTACTAACCTACTCTACTCCTCCTCCAATATTACAGGAGCTAGGTGTTCCTTCTTGTTTTAGTTACTTAAATATACTCTACTGTAATGTTGAATGTTAGGAATTTTAAAGAAAAGGGACTTTTCTGTTGTGTAGCTACAGTATTTAGATGTTTGGATTATTTTAGGTCCATCTCTAAAGGCAGTTAGGGAAATTTCACAGACTGATTCTCATTCTGGGTGCATTTTTATTGAACAAAGCAAAGTTTAGTTTTTCTCTTAAACATTGTTTCTATTGTTTCGGTCACCATTGAAATACAGTATTAGAAATGAGTTAATTGGTAGAAGTAATGAATTAAAAATTCCCTCTAGCATTTAGAGGATATGGCCATCATATGGGTGCTGTTTAACCAAACTTAACCTTGGATGTTATTGCAACTCCTATATTGTTTTTTTTTATACACTCAGCACTACTATACTAGTTTCAGTTTTATATTGTCATACTAGGGTTTGGGCTGTCTTAAAATTTTGAAAACCCTTTCACTTCGTGGTCTTTGGGGTATATTTTTGTGTTCATTATATTTTTGTTCTAATTTGAACTCCATCCAATATGCTTCCCCTGGATTGAAATTTAGTTGGTGGATTACGTAAGTACAGTATTTGCATTTCTTTAGTGATTTTATCTTGTGGCCTATAATTCCCTAAAGAGTGACCTGTGTGATCTACAGTACTTTCATTTGATAAACCTGGCAAAATATGACATTTCCAGAGGGCTTGTATGTGAAGTGACAGGACACTTCATTCATATGGACAGTATTGGTAATGCGAGTAGCTCCTCACCTAACCATATCAGGGTTCAGAACCTCTGATTCTGTGGTTGTCTTGTTCTTCCTCCCACTTCAGTCCTCCTTCTTCAGCCGTACCAACAATATCTATAAGTGTTTCTGGATGGCCAGACTGAAAAGGAGAATCGTTGCCATTGAATTTTACATAGAGTACACAGTTTTAGCTTTTGCCAGACAATTAATAAAGCCCTTTAATGTACAGATTATTAAAGTGAATAATGTCCTGATCAGACAGTTGTTCTGCCCATTCATTCCAAATACTGTGCTGATACTTAACAGGTTATATTGTATAAAACCCTTCTGAATTTTTTATCATTCTGAGTTTAACCTCTCTTGCAACGGATCTTTGTGAAACCTATGCACACTAATAGCTGCTTTGCTGATGTTAAAAATTATACTTACATTTCTGCTGCCTATCAAAGGGATATTTATAAATAGTAAATTCATCAAGGTAGTTCCAGGAATGACGATAAGCTGTACAGTATTTATTTATTTATTCGTCATAGGTTGTCTCATACGAAGACTTGATCAAGGTAAAGTTGGACAGTAACAAGAAATTATACTACAATTCAGTCCCATTAGTTTTGTACATTGTGATGTCCACTCTGCTTAAACTATTTTAGTTTATATTTTTATGGCCATAAAACATTTATGATGGGAATATAAAAAATCGCATATTGTAATGTACTGTACTTTATACAGTACTGTACATACAGTACTTTAATGCAGCATTTCAGTACAGTACAGTACCCTGTAGTTATAATAAATGTATTTATATTTTGCAATCAATTAAACAGCATATGTTTCACAGGAAAATTCGCCCGTCCACACTGAACTGCTCACAGCTTTAAAAGCAGGTGAAGAAATGCAAGGAAGATGGCTTCAACACCTATGTATGATCTGGAGATATGAAAGTTTTTATTACAATTAAATGACAGGAAATACAGAAGACACAGTATTAGAATTAAGATATGCATAAGAGGAGGAAAGACATCACACGGCTTAAGAAAATTTAAAAGATCAAAGAAACAAAAATAGAAGTAGAATTAAGCTTTACTAGAATTCACGAGTTAGCGGTTGCATTAGTGTTAGCGCCAAAAATTGATCACATTGAAATGTACACGGTTTTTTCCGTTGGCACGGTTGCATTAACGTTATGCATTTGCAGTACATGCCAATTGCTCCCTGTAGCGATTGAAAACGCAAACACAGTGCAACCGCGTGAATGGAATCCTAGCTTTACACGATATATACCACAGGTACTGAGAGGTAGTTTGTGGGGTGGAATTTATGATAAGAAATATTTACCTAATGATATTGAACATGTTGTAAAATTAGTGTTGTTGAACTAAGAAACGAGGGTAGGCCAATACTGTACAGTAAATACAACAAACTTACTAATGAATGATCTGTAAGAATATTGCTCTTACGATGTATGCATATGGCTCTGTAAGTAAGTAAGTAAGTTATTATGAGAATGTAAGTACTGTACTACTGTAATATCCTAATTCAGATTAAGATACAGTATAAGACACTGTTAGGTTCTGGATAATAAGTTCAATATACAGGAGAGAACACAAACACCTGTATAGATTTTGTAGGTTCGATTTACTGGATCAGAGATATGTACACAAGGGAGAGTAACGCTCCTCAGCTAGGCTCCTTGTCAACTGCTATAGACGATGTATGGCAAGTGATACATTAGCAGCTTCCATACGTCGCCAGGCACATTAATTAAGCATGTGGGATATGGTAATAACATTGCCACACGCTGCTAGCTAGGCTGAATAAATAATACATAAATGGAGCACATACATAATATACATACATAATATATAATCCAGCATACATAATATACATACACCTCCCTCCCCCCTATACGCTCATAGCAAAGTCTTGAGCGGACCTTTTCTTTTGGATCCGTTCTGAGCGTCGAGGGACTTCATCACTGGGAAGGGTATGGGACTCAACACTGGTGGCGGGGCCAGTAGAAGGCGTTGTTACGGGGCGGAGAAAACGGCGGTTCCTCCACCACACACGACCACTGGGTAACCGCACCTGGTAGTCCCGTGACCTACCGAGGCCCATGACTACGCCTACTTTGTCCCAACGTAGGGAGGTCGGGTCCTGAACACGGACTTGGGTGCCGACACTCAACCTGGGGAGAGAACGGACGTGGTCGTTGTAGCGGGCGACGACGTCCTGAACGCGTTCGGCGGCTCGGCGATCACAATCCTCTGTCTTGGCCTGCCACTCCTCGGAGAAGGATTAGGGTGAGCAGGGACACAAGAACGAAGGGGGCGTCCATACAAAACCTGGGCAGGGGAGCGTCCGGTGTAGTTACGTGTGTTGCGGAGTTCAAGAAGACCCCGGTCGAAGGCCTCGCAGTCAATGTTCCCAGAAGGGGCCACCTTAAGGATGAGGTGCTTCAGGGATTTGACAGCAGCCTCAGCGTGGCCGTTGGACTGCGGGTAATGGGGCGATGACAACACATGCCGGACTCCCCATCGGTCAAGGAACACAGCAAAGTCCCGGCTTGTGAACTGAGGCCCTCCGTCGGTTCGCAGGCGTACAGGAACGCCCACGTCACGGAAGTAGTGGCGGAACTTGCTGATGGTGGCGGCAGACGTCGTGTCATTACCGCACTTGATGACAACCGGCCAACCAGAGAGACGGTCGACGATAACAAGGAAGGACTTTCCTGACACACAGAAAAAGTCGGCCGACACAGACTCAAAGGGGCGGGTGGGGTTGTCGTCACTCATGAAGGGTTCCTGCTGCTGGCTGGGTTGTAATACTTGGCAGGGCTCACACGCACGGACAACATTGGAGATGTCGGAGTTGATGCCGGGCCAGAACACAGTCTGTCGTGCACGTCGTTTGGTGGCCTCAGCTCCACGGTGACTGTCGTGAAGGCGAGCCAAGACGTGGGGACGTGATGCAGCAGGGACAACTACACGTGCTCCGTACAGAACAAGGTCTCCGTCGCAGTAGAGTTCATCGCGGAGTTTCCAATACGGGAGCAGGGTGTTGTGAAGATCGTAGCGGTTGCTAGGAAATCCATTCCTCACACACTCGACAAGTCGGACGTAGGAAGGGTCATCTCGGGCCGCTGTTCGAAGGTCCTCCATTGCCTTGTCGTCATCTGGTGACAGGTCCGAACGAAGGGATTGGACGGCATGGAGAGTGACCACAGTCCTGACGGAAAGAGCGAGGTCGGCGTCGAGCACATGGTCTTCTGGAGTAGGGCGGCTGACAGGAGAGCGGGATAAGGCATCAGGGATGCAGAGCTCCTTACCAGCACGCCACACTGCTGTGAAGATGTACGCCGAGAGCTTCTCTTTCAGACGCTGGAGGCGAGGGTTCTCAACGGCGTCTAGCGTGTAGTGGTTGAGGATCGGGACAAGCGGGCGATGGTCGGTCACTAGGTGAAAGTGTTGCAGGCCTATGAGGTAAAACCTGCACTTGGACATCGCCCAAACCACAGCCAACAGCTCCAACTCAATAGTGGCGTAGCGCGTCTCAGTGTCAGAGAGGAAACGCGAGCCACACTGGACGAGCCGGAACTGCCCTCCACCATGATCCTGCAGTAGGGCGTATCCCACGCCATACAAGCGTGAGGCATCTGTCTGCAGAACTGTCGGCAAGGCTGGGTCAAACGTGGCGAGGACAGGTGGACGAGACAGGGCCTGTTTCACTTGCTGGAAGGCCTTGTCGTGGTCGGGGGTCCACAGGAATGTCCTCTTGGGGCTCATCAGGGGGCGAAGTGGTTGAGCAGCTGCGGAGATGTCCGACAAAAACTCTGCTAACTGGTTGACGAGACCGATGAAGGACCTCAAGTCGGTGAGGTTAGCAGGGGTGGGAAAATCCGTGATGGCGCGGACCTTCTCCGGGTCAGCTGCAATACCATTCCCTGAAAGGGTGTACCCACAAAAGTCCACTGAAGAGCTGGCCAGAACAAACTTGTCGGCATTTAGGGTGATGCCGTGCTTCCGGCACCTGTTGAGTACCTCGTAGATACGGCAGAGGTGATCCATATAATCCTCGTCGTACACGAGTATGTCGTCGACCACTTTCACACAGTTTGCCAGACCTTGTAGAGCCATATCACCTCGAAGACAGAAAGCGTCTCCTGTAGCGGCGAATCCCATGGGGCCACGGCAATAACTGTAACGTCCATGCGGGGTGATGAAAGTTGTGAGTGGTCGGTCTTCTTCGGCAAGCTCTATCTGCCAGTATCCACACAGGGCGTCCATCGTCGTGAAGAAGCGCGCCTTCGGGTTCACACTGCGTATAGCTGCAAAGGGTGTGGGAGAAGGGTGCGCAGGACGAGACACCTGGCTGTTGAGCTTGGAGAGGTCAGTGGTGATCCGAACACCACCTTTAGGTTTCGCGACGACAACCATAGGGTGACACCATGGAGACGGGTCATCGCTGGTTGGTGCAATAATTTCTTGGGCGACCATGGAGTCCAGCTCGTTTTTGACCGCCTCGTGGAAGGCCAGGGGAACCAGTCGAGGGGTGTAAATAGCGAAGGGCTTCGCGTCGTCCCTCAGGTGGATCCTCATGGGGGGACCTGCCATCTTCTTGAGAGGCTTGGATTCCAGAGCGGACTTGGTCACCAGAACGTCGCTGAATTCCTTCAGGAAGTACTTCCGAGCATCCGAAGGAGAGGTGTCACTGGCAAGAGGCAGGGGTAGGGCGGCAGCAGGGTCGTTGCTGCTCCCTTTTTGCACCCTGTTGGCGTGTTTTACCTCAAGAATAGGTTTGGGGAAGTCCTGGGAGATGATGGCCAACTCTTGACAATGTCTGTAGGACAGCAAAGGAGTCGGGACACCGTTATGCACATCAATCCAGGCTTGACACGACCTGTTGCCAAAGGTGACTTGTGCTTGGAGTGAACCCAGGGCCGGGGTCATCTGTGAACCATCTGCCATAAAGCGGAGATCCTTGGGGGGCGGTCCTAGATCACTTGGAGAGAGCCCCAAGCATTGCAAATGCTGGGGACCGATGACTGTAGCATCAGCGCCGGTGTCGGGCAACATCTGAAGACGGGATGACACACTGTGGTAGGTCACAATGACACTGATGTACTGGGGGACTTTGGTCCTGGGACGCGGGGGGGAGCACACATTCCTAATATGGCTCGAGCGTTGTCCAGGGTCGTCATGCTTCTGATTGGAAGACTGTGGGCGGCCCTCTCTGGTGGAAGGGAGCTGAAGCTTCCGCCGACGCTGTCCCTTGGGTTTGTTGGAAGGGCAACACTTGTCATAGTGGCCCAGACGACCGCACACATTGCACTGGACGCGTTTGGCTGGGCACCGTACTGTGAGTGACCAGTGGCCCTTATGGTCACAACTGTTGCAGGTAGACTCAGCAGCTGGACACACCTGTGTTCCGTGCTGCTTACCACAGTTGTTACAAAATGAACCGGGCGTGGACGTGGTGGGCGAAGGCGTAGGAGCAGACTTCTTGTCCTTCTTGTACCGGGACACAGCGCGTACAGCTGTAGGGGGAGCTCGGATGGCAGAGGTGGCACACCTGGCAGCCTCATAGGAGCGACATATCGTCAACACATCCTGAAGAGAAGAGGAAGAGTCGAGGGAGGTGAGGCGTTGGACAAG
Source organism: Homarus americanus (assembly GCF_018991925.1). NCBI lineage: Eukaryota > Metazoa > Arthropoda > Malacostraca > Decapoda > Nephropidae > Homarus > Homarus americanus. Next base: position 4,260,474 of record NW_024718273.1, on the reverse strand, counting down.
TTCCTCGTCCTTAACACCCATCAGGATCACCTGCTTCAACTGGGTCTCCTCGCACTGCTGGTGGTGGCCTAGACATATATCTACCTCTTCCGAGGCTCTCTTAAGACGTACATAAAAGGCGTCAAAAGTCTCACCCTCCATCTGTCTGCAGCTAAACAATTCCCTCCTGCGCAGAGCTTCATTCTGCTGTCCTTTGATGTGCCGTTGTAGAATATCCAGTACCTCCTCTACAGACAACGAAGAGGTCGGAGGTACCTGCAACGTATGTTCTAAGACACGCTGAACTTCCAAGGACAGGCACATATGCAGCTGGATGAGTTGTTTAGGCTGTGACAAACTCTGGAGATCCACCATTGTAGAATAATCAGTCCACCGTCGCCGCCATTCACGAAAAGTCTGGAAATTCACATCAGGCTTCAAGATGGGCGGTGTTTGAGCAGCTGCTTTAGGTGGGGCTGAGGGGCGTGAAGGAAGCATTGATGAGGTATCTGAACCAGTCAGTACCGAGGCGAGATATCAAGGCTTCAAACCGTGCACTGTCTTCCACTCTCCGTTGGTGGTCTCTCTCTGCCTCTGCTTGCCTTCTGTGTTCATCCGCCACACGTCTGTTAGCTTCATCCTCGCGCCTTTCATCTCTCATAAACTTCATTAAAACAATTATCTCTGGAGACAACGCTGAATATTGAGGTGAAGGACTGCGCGATGTTGTGGGAGCTGGAGCGTCGTGGCTGGCCTGGTCATCCATCTCTACTGGGCTATCATCCACTTGACTCATCCAGACGCTGGGTCCACGGCTACGTAAGGCATGAGACATAACTACTTCATCTGTGTACTGTGTCTAAATCAGTGTTGACCGGTCAGCCCGTCGTATCAACAAGATTTCAGACAAAAAAATTAATTAAATACACAGATAAGTAGGTTATATATATAAAATATATATAAGGGAGCCGCGCGGACAGCGAGTGTTAGTACATGTATGTGTGTGTGTGTCCCGGGCAGGAGCGTCTCGCCTCGAGCTGTGAGGGGGTGTGGAGACGGCGAGGAGCTCAGTCACCCTCCAGACTTCGTGAGGGGAGGTGTACTCAAGTCTACTCCTTACAAATGCCCAGAACATGCCGTATACCTTGAGAATCCTTTAGAACAAGGTCACACAAGAATGGCACGAAACACACAATGCACTAAACACTTCACAGAAAATCACTGTCACTGACACTGCACAAAGTTGCTAAATTCCTCGAGGAGGGATGACGGGCGGCGGTAGGTTGACGCAGGGAAGGAGTCCATAAGCCGGCTTTCCACAAACTTTGCACTATCACTCGTAATTATCCAGTAAAACTACGCACTGCGCCATGTTAGGTTCTGGATAATAAGTTCAATATACAGGAGAGAACACAAACACCTGTATAGATTTTGTAGGTTCGATTTACTGGATCAGAGATATGTACACAAGGGAGAGTAACGCTCCTCAGCTTGGCTCCTTGTCAACTGCTATAGATGACGTATGGCAAGTGATACATTAGCAGCTTCCATACGTCGCCAGGCACATTAATTAAGCATGTGGGATATGGTAATAACATTGCCACACGCTGCTAGCTAGGCTGGATAAATAATACATAAATGGAGCACATACATAATATACATACATAATATATAATCCAGCATACATAATATACATACAGACACTACATATCCATGGTACAATTTTGTGTCGATCAATCCCAAATAAATTTGACAACAGCATATCAGATGTTGATAATATATGGTCATGTCTTTATGATTTGTAATTTATCATATTGAAAAAAAAGCAGCAAACTTATATACTGTGCAATGTAAAAATTATTTAAACTAGCATTAAGAAGTTAGTAATATATACATTAAACAATCTAGTGATACATTACTTTTATAATGTCAATAAATGAATTCAGTATATAATTAAAAAAATTGTATACTTCATAAGTAATAATTATTTCAATTACATTTGCTTTAGCAGTGCCAACAAATATTAGCTTATTAAAACATCACAAACAATACTGTATAGTAATGTCCACATCACCTGTCATTCACACAATTTTCTAATTTTTTTTATAAGTTTTTGAGAATTAGATTGTGGTTTCTGTATTTTGTGTTTACAGCAAACATAGAACACTACAGTAGAATTTGTTGTTTGTTCTCAGTCTAGTAACAAATTCAGTTTAGAGGAAACTGACTGTAAAGGCCTGGGACTTAGGGATAGAAATCCCTTATCAGACTAATCAGGATCTTAAAAAAGGAAAGTCAAGGACCATGGTTTTCCGAGGAATAACAAACAACCGTTTGAGATTGACATCTCTTTACTATAAAAAAAATATAACAAAACTCTGACACCACTCAACAAACATCAAATAACAATTACGGGAGTCAAACAATTAAGGCAGTCAACAGTTAATGGAGTCGAACAATTAATGGAAACAAACAATTAAAGGGAGCAAACAATTAATGGGAGTCGGCAATTAACAGAATCGAACAATTAATGGGAGTCAACAACTGATAGAATCAAACAATGAACAGATATTTCCTACAGCAGTGGCCCTGGGGGAAGGTTCTGGAACACGGTGATCCACACTCAGGGTAGGGAAGCGTCCATTCAACTCCACACTAGAGCGACGTCTGAAATGGCAGGAGAACACGGGGGCACAGAAGGAATGAGATGAACTGACGGTCGTGGTATGTGGTAGAGGACCAGAGAATTGACAGTCAATAGGTGAAGGTCTGGGGACACAGCCCACTCGTCCAGGACCTATGATGAGATCACAGCCAGAATTTGACGAACAGCGAGGGAGCTAGACAGTGATTGCATGGCGGCTGGGGTGAATCTCTCGGTGACACAGGTAGCAGCTGCCGTTCTCACCTCTGTCCAACCGCCCCAAGTGTTGGTCGCACCAGCAAACAAGCGAGTAAGCAGTGGTTACGAGCAGGAAGATAGTTTCCGCCCTTACACTGACATAATCATGGAATTGAAGCTCACTGCCCAGACCCCTGGAATTTGATGATATGCTCCTGTTGTAGCATTCTTACAACTCTCTGTCAAGCCTTTGATTAGAGACTGTCAGATGACTGATAATGTCCAAAGGAAGGCCACCAGACTGATGCTTTCACTCTGGAACCTTAGGTACCTAGAGATATTAGAATGCCTACAGTTGCCAAGCTTATGCCATAGGCAGGTTGAAGATGCCACAAGTTCAGAAAAGTTTATAGCAAACTTTTATGGAGCGAGTACTTGCCAACAGTGCGTAACAGAGACGTGACCATTGCCCAAGCGGCTAACGAGCCGATCAATGATGAAGAGGATAAAGGTAAAAAGTAAAAGAGTGAGATTTGTGAACTCTTGGGATAAATTGGCAGAGAATGTTAAGGCACCAAGTGTGAGCTCATTCAAGACCAGACTTGACCAACACTGGCGTAGGTCCTGATACATTCTGGAGCCTGTACCTGCCCAGTATTTGCCAACAGTGCATAACAGAAACATGACCAACCACCCAAGTGGCTATTAATAATAATAGTAATAATAGTACTACTACTACTAATAATAATAATAATATTTATTCAGTATAATTGTCATACAGGTTTACAATTGGATAAGCATGTTTATAAACTTTGCAGTTACACAGCTCGGCATGAATATAGATGATGCAGTGTACAATGCATGTAGGCCATGGGAGCATACAGCTTCTTGTGTGCCAAGACAGTGCCAGTAAACAATAATGGTTAACAGTAAGGCAACTTGACCAAGGATAGCTGACAAAGCGATCAGGTGCGTATTTCCAGGCTGATCAGTGGCAAAGAGGATAAAGTTAAGTAAATAACTCTCCCTGTTCATTTGAGTTCCCTTTATATGTAACGCCTGGATAAGAAACGGCACTGCAATCAATGGTGCATCATCTGCAACATTTATGTATGCCAAGGGGTGTGTCCAGTGTGGCAGAGCACAATACAGTACACACCTGATTGACACTGGCAACATGGACTGGGCTGCACAGCTGTGTCATATGCGGCAAAATAAGAACAAGACATTTAAGGGTCCATTTCTTCAAAGATGCCGAAGGTTCAGATAATATTACAGTATTGGGTTATCAAAATAAAAAACATACACACTTAGTTACTGCTTCAATTTGCATTTTCCATTTGTTCTTTATCATTACAAGTGCTTAAATTGGGTAAATAAGCTGAATGCAATATAGTGTGTGCAATTCATAAAAACCTAAAAAGTTCAGCAAATTGTCATGGCGAACTTTTTTGGAGTGAGAATTGTAAACTCTTGGAACAATCTGCCAGAAAGTGTAGTGATGGCACTGAGTGCGAGCTCATTCAAGACCAAACTTGACCAACACTGGCACAGGTACAGATACATTTTGGAACCTGTATATGCCCAGTATTTGCCAAGGGTCTGTAACAGAGTGACCGACCACCGAAGCAGCTAATGAGCCGATCAGTGGCCAAGAGAGTAAAAGTAAAGATGAACTTGATAAATCACATGCGTGCATTTATTATTTGAAGTCAGTGGTATTATTTCTTGTGATCTCTTTCAAGACAAGACTTGACCAACACTGGAGCAGGTTCAGGTACATTCAGGAGTCGGTGCATGCCCAGTACTTGCCAACAGTGCGTGACAGAGACGTGACCGATCGCCCAAGCGGCTAACGAGCCGATCAGTGGCGAAGAGGATAAAAGTAAAAAAAGATGAAGCGGGTGAGAATATTGACGTATTTCTCCCTTTCTAATTGTTTAGGGAGTACTAACCTGTTGAATCCTAGGATTCCAGATTCCAGGGCCTTGTCTGCCATTGAAGTATCAGTGAATCTCAGTTTTAAGCAATGAGCGTATTGTTTTATTTTGACCACTTCTTCGAGTTTTAGCCAGTTGTTTTCAAATTCTAGTTCTTCTTTTATGTCTTCTGCCGAATGCTTTCCAGACTCATAGTAAAGTTCATGTACATGGATCTCTTAGCTTTAACCTTTGGTGGCATAATGACCTAAAATCCTATGCCTCCAAAGGCTAGCATTCCCTCGGGGTTCAGAACAGTGTCTGCGTCCCTATGATGATGGTGGGATGGAGAGGAGAGCTATTTGCTCAGGAAGGTGGAAGACGGTGTAGGAGGAAGGTAAAAGTTAAAAAGTGGGAAATAAAGAAGGAGATTGATAGCAGGTGGGCTATCCACCTTGCGGGGACGGGGTTAAGTCTGCCATGTCAGAATTTCCGCAGGTCCACTACGACAAGGGAAGACAAGCTTGGCTAATCCAAGCTAAGTTAGTTTGTAGTGTTGGAGAGGGGGGGCGGGGGGGGGGTTGGGCCCAAGTGCTTTGTGTATCTTGGTTTTCATTATATATATATTGGTTCTGTGTCGTCGTATGTTATGCCCTTTGGCCACCAACTGTGTGTCTATAGATTTAGGCGCGAAATAGGTAAACATGGGTTTGAAAATAGAGTAGTGGACGAGTGGAACAAGTTACCAAACATCATCGTCAATTCGAATTCGCTGGATAGCTTCAAACATAGGTTGCATGGATATATGAGCAGCGGGCCATTAGGCCCGCTGCAGTTTCCTCCCATTCTTATGTTCTTATGTTATGTACATTAATTGTTGTAGTATGGGTCTTCTTGTTCTTGTAGCTTTTCCCTTTCTGATGTTGTTGTGGTTAGGTTATGTTCTGTGTGTAGTTCGCTGGAAGTTTTTGTACCTGGTGGTCTGAGTTTTGCTGCTCTTCTAAGGGCTACGTTTTGGACTGCCTGTATTTTGAGTTTATTTGTTTTTGTTATTACAACACTTATTATACTTACCACGGCAGTGTGCCACCACCCAGCTTTTTATTAGAATATAACATATCTCATGGAACTGTTAGGTAGCGTTTTAGCGAGTTTCTAGGCACGTGAGTTACAAGTGTTATTTTCTGAGAACCAATGTGAAGAAGGGATAGAGTGGTGATACTTGTAGGTTACTAATTTGATATTTATTAACATATGGAGTGAATAAGATGTTAATTAATTACTCTCAGATCAGACAGGACCACTTAGGTCTTACTTTACAAGTAACAAATTAAATCTTCACTTCTGGGTTTCAACATTAAACAAGCATTATATTATTCCATTGCTAATACAGCTGGTGATATGACACACTTGTCAATATCCCAAATTAACTTAGTATCAAACACATCCTGTTAGTTCGGAATGAAAAATATGGCACAACATGGAACAACATGGTAGTACACCTGGTTGGTGAACTCAACTCCTACAATCAACAGTACAGCTGGTAGCACCAACATTCACGGGTTCAATACTTAATCTGGGATAACTATATTTCTGCTAGTTAATCCTCAATTATAGATACCAATACTGCTCAATACAAATAGCCAAGATTAATGGAAGGACAAGACTGGGTCCGCCAGTGACTGGAGTTGTTGATCACACACAGCTGAGCTGAGGCTCGCTCGCCAGCACGTCCGTGGTAGACTCGCGGCAGTATTAGGGCACGTGTCTTCCTTGGCCCGCTCTCCGATCCTAGTTTTGCCTTATTAAAGACATCCTTCCATGACAATCTTGCCCATAGGCGGCTACCGAATCTCAGTAGTGATGCCAACACAAACAGAGGCTGGAGATGCGTTGAGGAAGAGTCACGAATGTGTAAATGTCTAACTTCAACTGTACAAAACTTACGTCTGGCAACAAAAGACAACATTTACGTTATATTAATTCTTTCACTGAGTAAATGACAATTTCACTGTTACAACATGAACACTGATATTCATAAAATCGACTAAGTTAAACTGACTTAACATGGCGGCGGAAAACAATCGTTCACATACCTGGAGATGCGTTGAGGAAGAGTCAAGAATGTGTGATTTTTCATCGGGCATCCGTATATACGTGAGCCTGGGCACTTCCGGCCCACGCCTAGCTACCAGAAAGATTAATCTCACCAACAACAGAAATTATAATCAACTGGGTCGCTGTACACTCAACTTAAGAAAATCAGTGTCATGGTGTAACGGGCCGAGTTTTCTCTTTTCAATAATTTATCATCCAGCTACTGTTTTCTGTAGTATTCTATTTACTCATATACTTATTTGTTCTGTGTAGCATTCCTCCAATGAGTCCCCTGTTTAATATACTTATTCTCCTTCCATTCTTTACATATATATTTATTCTTATATGTTCTTACTTATATTCTTATATGTTCTTTACCTCTATATACCTTATATTCTCATATATTCTTATATAAGTAACTCTTATGCTTCTCTACTTATGTTTTCCAAGTCAAGGTTCTTTCTTTTCATTTCCTTTCATATAGATTGTATTCTCAGTTTCAATGTTCTTACCTTTCTGAAGTATACTTTGTTTTATGTCTTTCTTATACATGGGTTAGTCTGGGGAACCATGTTATTCTTTGTATAACACTTTTTATACTTACAAGGGGTAGCTGCCACCACCCAGACTTTTCATTATATAACAGAACTCATGGAAGGGTTTTGGGTAGTGTGGTAGAGGTATAGGCACGTGAGTAAGTATTATTTTCTGGGAACCAATGTGTAGAAGGAGTAGAGTGGTGATACTCGTAGATTTACTAATTCAATATTTATTAATACAGTGAGTGGAGAAGATGCATCTTAGATTCACTCAGGCTAAACAGAACCGAAATTAACTTATTAAGTCATCAAACACTTCAAGAACTTATTACCTCATTAAAAACCTCCAAATACTCATTACTTTATTGGACACTGTTGTAGTATTTCTGTGACAAGTAAGATTTAGAAATGCTTACACATTGTCAATAACCCTGGACCCGCAGGTCTTACTTTAACAAGGAACAAATTACCTTCTCAATTCGTGGTTAGAACCTCATACTCTCAGGTTATTATTTCATGGGTACTACAGATGAATACATAACACACTGGGCAATTCCACAATTAGTAACATACCATAATTCTTATCACTTCACAAGGAACCACCTGGTACCTTGAACTCTCATTCAGGGGTTCAATACTTAACCCGGGATACTATATTTCTGCTAGTTATCCCTCCAAGCATGGGCCGACACTGCTCCATGCAATAGATGAAGTACCATCTCCAGGTGGAGTCAGCGGGCACAGTTGTTTACAGCGACCGCCAAGCTGAAGGCTCGCTCGCTAGGTGCACTCAGGGAGGTTGACTCGTTACACACACTGGCAGAGTGGTGAGGGCGCTTCCCGGGGGAATCGTGTCCTGGGATTCTAAATGCGCCCCCTTAGAGACAGTCTTCAAGAACCATGGTGCCCATAGGTAGCTATCGACCCTCAGGAGAGTGGCTAACACATCCACGTCTGTAGACGTGGAAGAAGAGTCACGAATGCGTGAATATTTAACTTCACTATACAAAACATACGTCTGGCACCGGTTCAGACGATAGCTAGAGCTCTACTTTACTTGACTTAATTGGCACTGAAGGTACTATGTTGAAACATGAACACTGATATTCGCAAAAATGACTAAGTTAAACTGAGTTAATATGGCGGCGTGGAACACACGTGAACATACCTGTAGACGTGGAAGAAGAGTCACGAATGCGTGATTCTCCCTCGTGTAGAGGTATATACGTGCCCCCGCTGGGCAGCTTGGGCCTCCATATTCATGCCAGAAAGGTCAATCTTACCAACAACATACCTTCTCTACCATGTTGGATCACCGTATATTTAATTATGAACTCCGGTGTTCCGGATCAGGGTAATTTCCTATGTCTATTCATATAATCTAATCAGAGGTTGAGCTTGCCAGGAAAAGGTGGAATATACACGTTGATAACAACAATTCTGCAAGCTCAGGCCTGCAGCGAACAAGGAACTATTCACAGGGAGACGTTAGATCTTGGAGATTATACCAGTTGACAGAATAGTTCAGGAAATTAATGACTTTCTTAAATAGATAACTGACACTAATTAAACTATAAACATCAGATTCTCTGATGTCGGGGCGACAAAATGATCTAATTTCAGGCGCGATCAGAAACTCATGGATATTCTTAGGAAACGAAACCGATGGGTATCGTTTGTCCTGGCAGACTCAACACTCACTTACTTGACACGTCTTACCAACAATAAGGACAGTTGAAGCGTTCAACACCACTCACAATGGATCTTGAATGTTTCAACTGTAAACCGACATATCTAAGCTGACTCTAAACCAGGGTGTTCTCTCTCACATTCAAATTCATTATATAGAGAGGTTGGTTTCAGTAAGTCAGAGAAAATGGGATAACAGGGGACTGAGGCGTCTTGAAGTGACGAGAAAACGGACTCCTCAGATGGAGGACTCAAACTAAAAGCAGGTACATGTTTTGTGGGCTATTCAGCGTAATATGAATCATTTGATTTTGGCGTTAACTGACGTGTACGACCGTGGTCGTTACAATGGGTCAGGCTAATTTTCCACGTCTATCTTTATAATCTAATCAGAGATTGAGTTTAGCAGGAAAAAGGTGAAATGGACGTTAAAGACGCACTAACAACTTTACTTGCCGGAAACCACAAACCACAGCCAAGGAGTTTTTCCGGAAAACAGCCGTTAGGTCTTGGAGATTTTGAGTTTGACAGAATCTTTTCAGTAGATTAATGACTTTCTAAAATAGACAACTGACTAACTAAACTAGAAACATCCGATTCTCTGATGTTTGGGCATCAAAATAATCTAACTTCAGTAGCACTGGGAAACTCATGGCTATCCCCACGGACACTATAAGGATATACTGTTCATACTGACAAACTCGACACTCACTTACTTGACAAGTTTTACTAACAATAAGGACAGTTGAAGCTTTCAACACCACTCACAATGGATCTTGAATGTTCCAACTGTAAGCCGACATCTCTAAGTTGCTTAAACAATTGCAACCACAGTTGCAATTTCAAATTCTGTCATTCCAAAGGAATAATAAATTCTCGGGTGCACTCTTAAGATTGAGAGAAAACGGAGGACTCAGGCGTCGTGAAGCGATGAGAAAACGGACTCCTCAGATGAGGAACTCAAATACAGAAGCATAGCTTACATGTTTTGTGGGTTATCGAGCGTAATATGAATCGTCTGATTTTACGTTAACTGACGTATATGACCGTGGTCATTACAACCGTTGGATTGTGTGTTGTCAAGGAAGTTGCAGAGGAGAGCCGTGATGTTGGGTGGCATGTTAAGTTGGATGAACTTATATTTGAGTCTTTCATGCCATACTTTATGGAAGGCTTTGCTGACGTCTCTGAGTACTATGTTGCATTGGTTTCTGTTGCTGGCTGCATTTGCGATGGATTCGTATATTAAGGCTATTGCACTGCTTGTGCCTCGGCTTTTCCTAAAGCCATGTTGTATCTGGTTGTATTTATCTTCATACTCTAGGTGGTTTCTTAGTCTATAGTTTATTATTTTTTCTAGGATTTTGCCAGGTGTTTCGAGGGGTGATATGGGTTTGTAGTTTTCTGCCTGTGTTGGGTTCTTTCCTTGTTTTGGAATGAGTCTTATTTTTGCCATTTTTAATTTGGTTGGAAATAATCCGGTTGCTATTGACGCATTGAAGCTGTTTGATCATTGGTGGTGGTAAGTTTTGCAGTACGGTTTTGTTTATTTGACTTATTCCGGGTGATTTATTCTTGAAGCTGGCAATTGTTTTTGTGATGTCGTGTGTGGTTATTGGAGTAATTAGTGGGTTGATTGTCCTGGATTGTTGCCATTTGTCTGTGTTTTGGTTCAAGTGTGTTTTCACCATATGTTCTGTTTCTCTGCAGAAGTTTCTGTTGTCCTCATTCGTGATTTGGTAGATGCTGCTCCAAAATGTTCTGAATATTGGTTCTGAGAGTTTTGGTTCTGAGATCTTTTTGCCGTTTTGACTGTAAGGTAGCTGTTTTCCTCTGAGTTCGTGCCCATGAGATTTTTAATTTTAGTCCAGAAGGCTTTTGGATCTTCGTAATCTGCTTGGGTGTTGCTTATTAGTCGACTCCATTTCTCATTGTGTCTTATTTTGCATCTTTCTAGTAATTCCTCTGTGAGGTTTCTATACAATACAGTGATGTGTGGGCTCCAGACATGTGTTTTTATAAGCTCATTCAGGTTAGCGAATCTGGTTTGGATGATTTTTTCTTCGTGTTAGTTGTACATATGGTAGTGTGCGATATGTTGTTTTGGGGATGTTGTTTTTAATGGCTGTTGTGATTTTTGTATACCAGGTTTCTAAAGCAATATCGATCTTGTTTGTGTTTTTGTTGTGGAGTATTATTGCTTCGTAGGTGTTGAGGGCTGTTTTGAAACTTTCCCAGTTAGCTCTATTAAATGAGTATCTTGGTGTCGAGGGAATTTGTATTGGAGATGTGGAGAAAGTTGCTATTATGGGTATGTGGTCACTGGTGCCGAAGGGTCCAGGCTTTGTGTGTCTGAAATGGTGGTGTCTGTTGGTCAAAATTATGTCGGGATTTCCAGAGTTTCCCGGTGTTATGATTGTTTGGAAGTCTGGGCCTAGGTGTGTAATGCTGCCTTGCTCGATTAGGTTGTGCAGTATAACTCCAGCAGGGTTTCTGTTGTGGTGTCCAAGGGTTGTGTGTCGAGCATTCAAATCGCCTAGGAAGTATGCCGGGCTGTTTCGTCTGGTTAGTTTTAAGAGGTCTCCTGTCGGGAATATTGGTCTTCTGACAGGTAGGTATGATGTTCCTATTGTTATTGGTCCTTTGGTGGTGGTCGTTTATACTGCCAGGAAGTTACTTTGGAAGTTGTTAATTATTTTGTGTCGAGTCGTTCGTTAATTGCTTTTGCTGTCCTGTCATGTTCTTCGTTGATGTCTCTTTGGTAGACGTGATAATTAAAATTTTTTTGATTTTCTCGTTGTTTTTCGTCCGTGTGTGTTGATAAGAATGATGTCTGGGTCTATTGTGCTGTTTATGTTTGATTTCTGTTTTCCTCGCCAGGGTCCAGGCAAGAACGTTGTGCTGGATTATCTTTAATGATTTGTTCTGTAAAGTCGTGGATCCCGGGAACTTGGTGCAGGTTGTTTGCTGGCTCGTATTTCTCCTGGCGAGTGTATGTCTTTCTTCCTTTAGTCCCGTTCGGATTTTCTTGAATTTAGTTACGTCTACCCTTTCAATTTTGTTATATTTGGTGTTTATTAGTCCTGCCCTTATCAACGTTCCTATGTAGGCTTCTTCTACCCTGGCATCTTCGTAAGTGAATTTGACTGTGCCTTCCTTGATCTCCTGCAGAAGACTATCACTTGATATTGTAGGTTGTGTGATGACTGAGTAGAGATGGATGCCGATCTCCTCACCTCGGACTGCTGCCTGCGTTCTGGCTAGTGATGATGGAGGGGCACGATGTCCAGTGTGGGTGTCTCTTCTTGTTTTCACTTTGGTGTGACTGGTTGGCTGATTGGGTCTATTTCCATCACGTTTTCTTTTATGACAGGTTTGGTTGTTTGCTCCGGAGTCTGTTATTCCCAAGCTATTCTCGGTAATAATGTTAAATATTTCTGTTGAGGGGCCGTCGTCTGGGAATTTCACCTCCGGCAGATTATTGGCAACAAACATTTCCCAGGTCGTTTTTTTCAGAAGGATCCTGGCTTTGCGATGTTGTTGATGTGTGCATGAATAATAGTGGTTAGTATTGTGAATGGTAGTCCTTCGCTCAAATTAAAGTATGTGCTGTAGGTTGTATGGGGTTTTCTTTAGTTTTCTCCAGGACTTTGGTGTCTTGCAGTAAATATATAAATAAATATAAGTAAATATAAAAAAATAAAAACAAAGAGTTCATTTGTTACCCCATCATATTGCAATGCAATGCTATCCAAAATACCCATCAATAACAACAGCACACATATCTTCCACTATCCCACCTCCACCCCTCACACCGTCTGGTCCTCGGCAACCCATACCCGACCTTACTGTTACCAGACTTCTCAAACTATCCCTGCTGCTTCGACTTACCTTTATTAGTGGGGGTGGGCGATATATATCGGAATGAACACTGGGACTCCTGTTGTCACCGTAGGGTTATTAAACTCCATCGTTCTCTGTGTTATATTGTCACGAATTTTTTGTAGATAGTTTTTTGAGTGAGTTACTGTTTTATGTATCTTGATGAATCCGCGGTGACTACTTGTTTTGTTTATTTTCTTTGACCTCTACCAAGGATTCTAATACTATACCAAGACTGGTTTTCACCCCCAGACTAAGCACTGTCAAGAGTGGTTTACTGTTAAACAACCTCCATTTCAAAACACCTTGCTTCAAATTATCTAATGTCTTTGGCAAGGGAAAGTCTCGTTGAATATACCTGACAAGGATATTTGTCTGGTCTCTCTGTACTCAGTTATTAGTTAAATAGGATACCTTATTTATGATAGAGTTAAATGAGTCAGGTGTGTTCTCACATCTCCACTGGAGATAAAATTTATCTTAAACCTTTAGGGAGGATTGTCGCTCTTAGGTATTTTAATTTCGCTGAAGCCAAACGATTTATTTCAGATGAATTAAACACCTACCACTGAGAATTAGAACTAAATATCTTTGATTTTGTTCCTGTTGTTCTAACATTATTTCATTACGGTTATTTTAGGATTTATCTTAAAACCGTCATTATCTTAATTCCTCTTGCTGGGATACAGTACATACTGAATTAAGAATAATTTTAGGAGCAACATCAACATTTATTTTAAACAACTTTCTGTCATGTACAATGTATAAGAGGAGGAACATAGTTATTTACGATTATTATTATAAACTTATATAAATGTTTTGATGGTTGGTTACAGGAATTAGTTTGAACTGTGATGATCATCTGTATAGACATTTATGGAAGTTACGAAATGAATGATTCTAATAATAAAATATAATTAAAATTCCGATGGTGCAAACAGTTCTTCTGGTAATGACATCTTATTCTGGCGGTTATTTGGTGGTGTTGGCTGGCACGTAGTGATTGACAATTGCAGGACTTCAAAGTACCTATACACTGCTACGACAGATGCGCTGGTTGTTTTGTGGGAGGTAGCAGCACTTCTCCCACGCGAAACAGTCAGTGTCACTCTTACAGTTGAGGTGATAGGGGTAGTTGTGTTGAGTGGGGTCACACAGCAAGGACCTCTCGTCGGCGGTTAAACTGTATTTTGGACACTGCCCTGGATTGTTGCCTGTAACAACATGGATTGGTGAAGGAAATATACTTATATATAAAATAGTCAACCTAAATTCGATATAATATCACCTGGATAAACATTTGGGTCAAGTGTTTTATGAGCTGGCTGTTGGAACGCCGACTATTGGCGAGTCTGACAAGAAACTGTTAGTTCTCGAGATGTAGGTGTTAATGTACACTCACACCAACATGATATATTTCTCTAAGACACAATACATAAATTCCCTCTTAAAACATTTAATAATACAAACAAATCTCAGAAATTCAAGAGTTGGGTAACTATTTATAATTTAGTTATTTGATTCGCCTTCTCACAATGGCCTGAGAACTTTAGTTCATCGTCAACATACGCACCCATGTCCTTTTTGCATTCGGTCTCAATGCAGTTTCTAGAGACCGAATGCGAAAAGAACCTAGGTGTGTATCTTGACAATGAACTAAAGTTCTCGGGCCATTGTGAGAAGAAGGTGAATCAAGCAACTAAACGAGTATGTCTTATAAGAAGGTGCTTCTCCACCTGGAGTACTGCCATCCCGACTGATCCCCGAGATATGCTAGAGACTGTCAGTTGATTGAAAATGTCCAAAGGAGGGCTACCAGACTGGTGCCTGCGCTACGGCACCGCAGTTACCCAGAGAGATTAGAGTGCCTGCAACTGCCTAGCTTATACTACAGAAGGGCAAGGGGTGATCTAATTGAGGTGTATAACCATCTCAGAGGGCACTACTCAGTCGAGTGTCCATGCCTGGAGCCAGGGCCGGTTTAAGACTTTCGTAGGCCTTAGGCACCTCCAAGATATGGGGCCCCATTTGACAGCATATTCACTAAGAACACAAGCTAGTACCTAATTATAAAATGTGATGTCGAAAGAATAAGATAATCAAGTAACATAAATGATACTAATAGGATTAAGTAATAGATAAATGGACAAAAAGTACCTCATTATCAATTTAATAATAACTTGTAGAAAAAGGGGAAGAAAAGTTCTCGCATTATTTTTCGTAGGCCCCCAATATCTCGTAGGCCCTAGGCACTGTGCCTACTGTGCCTAATGGATAATCCGGGCCTGCCTGGAGCTAGAGAACGCCCATCCTCCGAGGGGTCATAGCTCCAGATTGAAGAAGCCACAAGTCCAGAAAACTGTGAGGGCAAACTTTGTCTGAGTGAGAATTGTGAACTCTGGAAACTACCTGCCAGAGAGTGTTGTGACGGGCACTGCGTGTGAGCTCTTTCAAGACCAAATTTGACCAGCACTGGAGCAGGTTCAGATATATTCAGGAGCCAGTGCATGCCCAGTACTTGCCAACAGTGTGTAACAGAGACTTGACCGACGGTCCAAGAGGCTAACGAGCCGATCAGTGGCGAAGAGGATAAAAGTAAAGCAGTGATGTGCTTAATTTTGTGGTTCAGTGAGTTGGTTCATCTGTATTGTCAATATCGTGTGCCATTTCCAGACTATTGTTTTATACTTAACTTTGTATGTTTTTCTACACGACTGTGGAAGACAAGAAGAGGAAGGTAGCTGCCATGGGAGGATGTGTCGTGTACTGTAAACCTATCATCACTCAGTACTATTTTCTACCCATCCACGGGGAATAGCCCACCCGGGCACAGGTCATCGACCCACAACGGAGCCTAGGGGGCGAACAAATAAAAATAGAAAGAAATTATGAATAGAAAAGGAAAAGGTTATATTAATCTACACCACGAAGATGCCGGAAAACCAGCTTTTTAAAGTGAGACAGATTGTATGAGTTTGGAAACACAGAAGAAGGCATTCCACAGTTTGGCTGTGTGAGGAAAGAAGGATTTACTATAACGGGTTATTCTAGTGTGACCGACATCCACAGAGAAATGGTGGGCACCGCGGGCAAGACCTGTGTTACGAGTCAACGGCCTCGCCGGCGGTACACAGGATACAAGATCTAACGAACATTGCCCGTTAAAGTACCTGTAAAACAGAAAGAGTGAAGCAACATTGCGGCGAAGGGAAAGGGAAGAAAGATTCTCAACTAAAGGAGGAGAGATAATTAGATGAAATGCCTTTGATTCTACCCTATCCAACAGTTGGACAGAAGAGCCATCCCAGATATGAGAGCAGTACTCCAAGTTAGGACGAATGAATCCCTTATATTCTTGAAGCAACTGCTCAGGAGTGAAGTAGCTACGGCATCTGTACAGCATTCCCAGCTTTCGGGAGGCAGCTTTAGCAATGTTGAGGATGTAGCTTCCATGACATATTAGAGGAAATGGTGAGGCCTAGCATATCTATTTTAGAATTTGACTGAATGATAGCATCCTGAAATATGATTGGTGGGAGATCATCTAATTTGGAAAGTGTAATCGGTAAATACCGAGTTTTATTACTGTTGAATTTAACCAAGTTAGTATCTCCCCATTCGGAGATGCTGCACAGATCCGCATTGACAGATCTAGTTTGAGAGTTAGGAGGAAGGGGAAAATGTGAAGAAGAGTGAAGAGTAGACTCTTCAGCGTAAGAATGGACGGAATTAGTTGTAGTGTGAAGTAAATCATTGATAAAAAGAAGGAAGAGAGTAGGTAAAAGAACAGAACCCTGTGGGACACCACTGTTGGTAGAGAAAGAGCGAGAGATCGATCCCTCGACAACAACTCCCATGGACCGGTTCTCAAGGAAGCTACAGATTAGAGAACAAAGTGGGGGAGAGAAACCACAAGAGGGAAGTTTAGAAAGCAAAGATTTGTGCCATACCCTGACAAATGCTTTGGAGATGTCGAGGGCCACGACGAAAGTTTCCCCATAATCCCTAAGAGAGGATGACCAAAGATGGGTGCAGTAGGAGAAAATGGGAGTTCAAGATAGTTTGGAAAATTTTAGAGAGGGATGAAGTTAGGGCAATGGGGCGATAGTTAGAGGGATTAGAATGGTCACCCTTCTTCGGGATGGGCTCAACCAAGGCATGCTTTTTAGAAGGAAAAGTTTGGGTTTTGAGGCAAAGGCGAAAGAGGCAATCAAGCACAGGGGCTAAAACTTCAGCAAATAGATATGTATTTGAGGGTTTATTTTAGAGAAAAAAATATGATTATCTGACTCAACCTTGATATAAGAGATAAAATGTTGTTTTCTAAACAATTCAAACGGCAATTATTTCTTAGGTTATTAGCTCATTAGCTACAGCAATAGGTACTGACTGCCAGGACGAACATTATAACACTTAAGGTTGCTGTCAACATTCACCCGTCCCTGACTGTAGTACAAACCACAACATTTGTATCACAATATATATATATATATATATATATATATATATATATATATATATATATATATATATATATATATATCGATAAAATCACACGGGAAAGAAACAACGGAGCACCTTAGCTTTCGTCTTTATTCAAGACGTCTTCAGAAACAATTAAATGAAATATTATTGGTTCTATTAGCTGTCTGGCATTATATATATATATATATATATATATATATATATATATATATATATATATATATATATATATATATATAAATGCCAGACAGCTAATAGAACCAATAATATTTCATTTAATTATGTATTAAGAGTAGAGACAATGAGACAAAAGTCACTAACCATTGGTGTCGCAGCAGAAGTATTCACCATTATAATTATTTGGGCAGAAGGCAACGCAATCAGGTTGAATTGGATCAGCCAGACAAGGCAGTTGCCCCGCCCCCAGGGACACTTGCCACCCACCCACCACACACACCACTAACCAGAGTTTCATCATCCTGTCTGTAAACATGGGGACATACAGTATATTATTATTGTATCATTACCAATGAATATGATGACTTGCATATTGCTGTTATAATATTACTGCTCTTCAACAACGAAGGTCTGTAATTCAGTAAGCAACAAGGTTAGTAATTACACTATTCTAACTATATAAAAACATTATGAAAGATTAAACTCTTATGTGCTCATATCCACGTTGATCTTACAGAATTAAGTTCAAATATAAGGCTTCCCGATATTATTAATATGAATTTTTGATCTAACAAAAAATCCAAACTTTTTCCCGACACTAAAAAATAAGCGTCTTTTCTTTTACTCTTTTCTTGATATTATAAAAAAAAATGCGATAACAAACTCGGCATAATAGTAACTTCGTATAAAATTCATCTTCCCATATCTACCTTTGCCACAAAACAACACTATTCTATAAATAATGATCAAATTTGTAGTTACTTACACTAAAGTGATGAGAACGACAGGCACACAATGAGGGAAATGGGAGGTGCTCCGCCTTATATACACACCCAACACAGACCAGACCAACCTGCCAGATACACGAGTGTCTTCAAAAAGTCTTAGTAACCACGGCAGAGAAAATATTACTTTTAAGGCAGTTCGCAGACCTATCAATCAATCAAATTACGGGACAGATAGTTTTAACACACAAGTTATTAAATAATTTAGATATAGAAAAGAAATAGATGTTGTTCTACAGGGAATAAACTAAATGGTTTCTGCCATCGATTGCCCTCCAGCTTTATACAAAGAAAAACTTGGTAGGAAAATCCCCTGACGTCATTACAACCACCTTAGGCTACATTAGACAGTATATAATATTAGAATTACTCAACTTCCTCGTGAAAAAAAAAATCTTTAAAGTCTTAATCTGTTCATGAATAACTTTGAAACATTTGTTAACATGTACAGTGCAGTATTCACTCTTCTCTCATGATCAGTGTTACGCACTGAAAAAATCAGTTGGCCTAAATAGTATATAGTGATAAATGATGTAACCAATGGGAAAGAATAACATATTAAATTAAGGATGACTAGCAGTGCACATACTGTATAATATTTTCACGATGGAAAATTATGTGGAGAAAATAGTGTTCAGTTAATTCTCAGTTACGAGTACAGTATACAGTAGGTATATTTAATATTGACACACATCACTCTCCTGGTAATGTACATTATTTTACTTCTTATTGTGACTGACGATTTACTCAACATATGTTAACTAGAATTGTTTTTTTTCTTCATTTAACTGTGATGGGGATAATTACCAAATAATTTTACACCACAAAATGAACTCGAAGAATTGTTTGTATGAATATTGTAACTTATTCTTTATGGAAACCTGCACACACACACACACACACACACATACACACACACACACACATACATACATATATTGTTAAAATATATATATATATTTTCTATATGATGGTGATGGTAGTGATGATGATGGTAGCAGTGGTAATGATGGTGATGGTAGCAGTGGTAATGATGGCGATGGTAGTAGTGGTAATGATGATGATGGTAGTAGTGGTACTAATTGTGATGGTAGTGATGGTGATGGTAGTGATGATGATGGTAGCAGTGGTAATGATGGTGATGGTAGTAGTGGTAATGATGAAGATGGTAGTGATGGTGATGGTAGTAGTGGTAGTGATGGTAGTAGTGGTAATGATGGTGATGGTAGTAGTGTTAATGATTGTGATGGTAGTGATGGTGATGGGTAATGATGGTGATGGTAGTGATGGTGATGGTAATAGTGGTACTAAATGTGATGGTAGTGATGATAGTAGTGGTAATGATGGTGATGGTAGTGATGGTGATGGTAGTGATGGTGATGGTAGTAGTGGTACTAAATGTGATGGTAGTGTAGATAGTAGTGGTAATGATGGTGATGGTAGTGATGGTTGATGGTGGCGATGGTGGTGGTGTGGTGAGGCTCTAAATGTGTGGTGGTGGTGATGATGGTAGGTGGTAATGATGGTGGTGGTGATGGTTGATGGTGGTAGTGGTGAAATGTGGTAGTAGTGGTACTAAATGTGATGGTAGTGATGATAGTAGTGGTAATGATGGTGATGGTAGTGATGGTGATGGTAGTAGTGGTACTAAATGTGATGGTAGTGATGATAGTAGCGGTAATGATGGTGATGGTAGTGATGGTGATGGTAGTAGTGGTACTAAATGTGATGGTAGTGATGATAGTAGTGGTAATGATGGTGATGGTAGTGATGGTGATGGTAGTGATGGTGATGGTAGTAGTGGTACTAAATGTGATGGTAGTGTAGATAGTAGTGGTAATGATGGTGATGGTAGTGATGGTGATGGTAGTGATGGTGATGGTAGTAGTGGTAGTAATTGTGATGGTAATGATGGTGATGGTAGTAGTGGTACTAAATGTGATGGTAATGATGGTGATGGTAGTAGTGGTAATGATAGTGATGGTGGTGATGGTGATGGTAGTGATGGTGATGGTAGTAGTGGTAGTAATTGTGATGGTAATGATGGTGATGGTAGTAGTGGTAATGATAGTGATGGTGGTGATGGTAGTAGTGGTAATGATGGTGATGGTAGTAGTGGAATTGATGGTGATGGTAATAGTGGTAATGATGGTGATGGTAGTGATGGTGATGGTAGTGATGGTGATGGTAGTAGTGGTAGTGATGGTAGTAGTGGTAATGATGGTGATGGTAGTAGTGTTAATGATTGTGATGGTAGTGATGGTGATGGTAGTAGTGGTACTAAATGTGATGGTAGTGATGGTGATGGTAGTAGCGGTAATGATGGTGATGGTAGTGATGATGATGGTAGTAGTGGTACTAAATGTGATGGTAGTGATGGTAGTAGTGGTAATGATGGTGATGGTAGTGATGGTGATGGTAGTAGTGGTACTAAATGTGATGGTAGTGATGGTAGTAGTGGTAATGATGGTGATGGTAGTGATGGTGATGGTAGTAGTGGTACTAAATGTGATGGTAGTGATGGTGATGGTAGTAGCGGTAATGATGGTGATGGTAGTGATGATGATGGTAGTAGTGGCACTAAATGTGATGGTAGTGATGACAGTAGTGGTAATGATGGTGATGGTAGTGATGGTGATGGTAGTAGTGGTAGCAATTGTGATGGTAGTGATGGTGATGGTAGTAGTGGAAGTGATGGTGATGGTAGTAGTGGTAATGATGGTGATGGTAGTAGTGGTAGTGATGATGATGGTAGTAGTGGAAGTGATGGTGATGGTAGTAGTGGAAGTGATGGTGATGGTAGTGATGGTGATGGTAGTAGTGGTAGCAATTGTGATGGTAGTGATGGTGATGGTAGTAGTGGTAGTGATGATGATGGTAGTAGTGGAAGTGATGGTGATGGTAGTAGTGGAAGTGATGGTGATGGTAGTAGTGGTAGTGATAGTGATGGTGGTGATGGTAGTAGTGGTAATGATGGTGATAGTAGTGGTGATGGTGATGGTAGTAGTGGAAGTGATGGTGATGGTAGTGGTGGTAATGATGGTGATGGTAGTAGTGGAAGTGATGGTGATGGTAGTAGTAGTGATGATTGTGATGATAGCAGTGGTGGTTATGGTGGTAGTGAAGGTGATGGTAGTAGTAGTAGTAATGATGGTGTTTGTAGTAGTGGTAGTGATGGAGATGGTAGTAGTGGTGGTTATGGTGGTAGTGATGGTGATGGTAGTAGTGGTGGTTATGGTGGTAGTGATGATGATGGTAGTGATGGTGATGGTAGTAGTGGTAATGATGGTGATGGTAGTAGTGGTAGTGATGATGATGGTAGTAGTGGTAGGATGGTGATGGTAGTAGTGGTGGTTGCGTGGCAGGTGATGGTGATGTTAGTGATGGTGGTGGTAGTAGAAAGTGGTTGTGATGATGATGGTAGTGATGGTGATGGTAGTAGTAGTAATGATGGTGATGGTAGTATTGGTAGTGATGGTGATGGTAGTAGTAGTAGTGATGGTGATGGTAGTAGTGGTAGTGATGGTGATGGTAGTAGTGGTAGTGATGATGATGGTAGTGATGGTGATGGTAGTAGTAGTAGTGATGGTAGGTAGTAGTGGTAGTGATGGTGATGGTAGTAGTGGTAGTGATGGTGATGGTAGTAGTGGTAGTGATGGTGATGGTAGTAGTGGTGGTTATGGTGGTAGTGATGGTGATGTTAGTGATGGTGGTGGTAGTAGTGGTTGTGATGATGATGGTAGTGATGGTGATGGTAGTAGTAGTAATGATGGTGATGGTAGTATTGGTAGTGATGGTGATGGTAGTAGTAGTGATGGTGATGGTAGTAGCGGGTAGTGAGATGGCATGTAGTAGTGGTAGTGATGATGATGGTAGTGATGGTGATGGTAGTAGTAGTAGTGATGGTGGTGGTAGTATTGGTAGTGATGGTGATGGTAGTAGTGGTAGTGATGGTGATGGTAGTAGTGGTAGTGATGGTGATGGTAGTGGTAGTGATGATGATGGTAGTAGAGTGTACCCCCCCACCTCCTCCCTCACCTCTCTCTCACTCTATCTCACCCCCACTCTCCTCCTCCTCCCTCTCTCACTCTGTCTCACACCCACTCTATTCCTCCTCCCTCTCTCACCCTATCTCACACCCACTCTATTCCTTCTCCCTCTCTCACTCTATCTCACACCCACTCTACTCCCTCCCTCTCCCTCTCACTATCTATGTCATCCCCTCTCCTCCTCCGACCGTCTCTCACTCATCTCTACCCCCCACCGCCCTTCCCTCACTCACCCCCTTGCTCTTCAACATACTCCACCCTGGCGGGTTTCGAATATTTACAGGAAGTGGAATTGGACCAGCCACGGATTCCCGCCCACCCACCCACCACTGCCACCACTACCACCACCACCCTCACCACTACTCACTCACCACTACCAGTACCACCACCACCACCACTACCACTACCAGTACTACTACTACTACCACCACTACTACAACTACCACCACATACACACCACCAACAATACCTACCTCAATTACCCAATTATTTATCACCACACACAGCCACTAATTAATCATCATCATTACCATCACCACACACCACCAATCACCACTCACCAATTACTACCACTCACCAATTACTGAACCACCACATTCATCAATCAATTAATCACCAACTAATCATCGACTAATACCACCAATCATCAGATCACCGACTAGCAGGGACCACCACCACACCACCACCCTGACCAACTGACCACCATCACTGACCACCACCACCACCCCGACCACCCACCACACACCACCACAAACACTGACCACTCACCACCACCACTCACCACTACTCACCACCACCCACCACCAACACCACCACCACCACCACAAACCACCACCACACCACCCTCACCACCACCACTACTCACCACCACAAACACCACCGACCGACCACCGACCAACTGACCACTCACCACCACCGACCACCACCACCACCACCACAAACGACCACCACCACACCCACCACCACCACACCACCACCACCACCACCGACTCACCACCACCACCATCACCACCACCACCACCACCACCCTCACACCACCACCACAAACACTACCCACTAATACTCACCACCCCACCACTACTACCACCACCACCACCACCACCACCACCACCACCACAAACACTACCACTAATACTACCACCACCACTTTTTTTTTTATTAACGTGGCCTCCAGCCTCCCCCAATAGCCACACCTTCGCCACCATTTTATTACCTTAAAATTAAATATCCTAATATATAAGTAGTTATCCTAGCTGTGTTGAGTTAATTGAGCCGCAGATCTACTACTACTACTACTTTTTTTTTTTGGAAACGTGGCCTCCAGCCTCCCCCAATAGCCACACCTTCGCCACCATTTATTTACCTAAATATTAAATATCCTAATACATAAGAAGCTATCCTATCTGTGTTAAATTAGTTGAGCCGCAGATCTATGCGGCATTCAGTGACTGTAGCCTCGTAGTCGATATCTGCAGCAGTTGTCGGAATTGGGGCAGAAGCTCTCGTTCCCCTGAGGCAGAGCAAAGCCGACCGAAGGAGAGAGAAAGACAGTCGACATCTCATCCAGGCTGTAACGAAACTTCTGGGCTGCTGCTTCTGTTCGGAGATCACCTCCGCGAGTCTGGCGTAGAAACATCTTGCACTTGGTCCCATCCCACCAGAGGTTGTGAACACTAGGGGAGTGAAGCTGCCTTGGTCAACGTTTTGGATTCTCTCCCCATATGCCCTTCTCTTGTCGTTCTCGTTCCTCCTATGTGCAGCATCGAGAGCTAGGTTACGGTGACATGCGGCCATGGGATCAAAAATCCTGATGTCGAAGAAAGCTCGCTGTCCTCGCGTCCAGAATCCTCGAGCACTGACGTCAATACGGGCTTCGTTTGATGTGTTTGAAGTCCTATGTTGGAGGATCTCACCATCCAATGGAAGGAGGGTCGGTTCTACCATGACATCCCGGCAGATTTCCTTCAACATATTTGCTGTAAGGTCCCTTACTTCATCATGCCTCATGCATATGAAGCCCCCTTTCTTGCACACCATGGCGTGATCGCCGTCATAGGAAGAGCCACACACGCATTGGGAGGGCAAACCTTCTACTGGCCGACTGTACCTAAGAGCAATGGCATCTGTAAATTCTTGTTTGTTAAGACTGAAACCATTTGCCCTTATCGGTAACGTAGTTAACCAGTTCGAGGCGCCCACCTCCTGCGCTATAGCTACTTTTTTTTTCAAATTTTCTGGAACCTGCAGCAACAGTTGCTGCAACTTAGCATTTTGGCATTGCTGTCGATCTGTCGTAATAGACCTACGAATCTCGTTTACTTCACCGGTCACGACCTCCCCTGTTGCGTTCTGGGCTATTATGTGGTCCGTGAGGGCTGCCGTGAACTTAAGTGAATTTTGATGTTCGGTGGCTGCAATCTCCTCTGGATTGGTTAGTCCCATCCCTCCCAGCCTTGATGGAAGTGCAAGAAGTTCTCTTTCTGCTGGGGTTAAGTGAGTGTGTTTCACTAATTTGGGAATGAACTTGACACTGATAGCTTCTTCCAGAGGGTGGAGGAGGGGTCCGATACCAGGGATAGTACGTATCAGGTAGTTCCAACGATGCTTGACTCCATGGGTGAATGCAGCGAAAGCCGCATGTGGCTCTGTGTTAGCAATCTCAGACAGAGCTTGGATTTCACAAACCCACTCATCTACTTCTACTACTACTTTATTTTTTTATAAAGTGGCCTTCAGCCTCCCCCAATAGCCACACCCCCGCCGCCATCCTATCACCCCAAAATTAAATATCTACCACCACCACTACCACTACTTACCACTACTCCGACCACAGCCACTACCACTACTATTACTTCCACCACAAACACTACCACCACTACCACTATTTACCACTACTACTACTACTACCACAGCCACTACCACTACTACTACCACCACCACTACCACTACCACCACCACTACCACTACCACCACCACTACCACTACCACTACTACCACCACTGCCACTACTACCACCACTACCACTACTACCACCACTACCACTACTACCACAAACACCACCACTACTACTTGTAATGGCCCCTGTCTCATCAACAGATCGTATTATATAAATGGGTACTTACATCTGATTTATATTCAGATTTACCACCTGTAACTTTCCACTAACTATGAGTCAGACATGAACCGATCACGTGAAGGGTAACTTTCCCAAGAGGGAGAAGCCCATATGTCAGCATCTACAGTATGTAAGCGCTCACTAGTGCGATGCCTTCGTCAGTCACTCACACCAACTTTTATCGAACGGACGTTGATCCACGTTTATATTACATAAACGCCGTCCTCTTTCTCATTCACTCATAAATAGTGGAACTTACGGTTGATATACACTCAGGAATTATGAACATAATACTTTTATAATAAAACAAGAAACTTCAATTGGGTTTCGTTACCAAAAGCCCAATTATATTGTAAGTGTTACCAACCTGGTTAACTGGGGAATTAACCAGCGTAACATACTACCACCACTACCACTATTTACCACTTCTTTTTTTTTTTTTTTTTCAAAACGTGGCCTCCAGCCTCCCCCAATAGCCACACCTTCGCCGCCATTTATTTACCTTAATATTAAATATCCTAATACATAAGAAGCTATCCTATCTGTGTTAAATTAGTTGAGCCGCAGATCTATGCGGCATTCAGTGACTGTAGCCTCATAGTCAATATCTGCAGCAGTTGTCGGAGTAGGGGCAGAAGCTCTCGTTCCCCTGAGGCAGAGCAAAGCCGACCGAAGGAGAGAGAAGGACAGTCGACATCTCATCCAGGCTGTAACATAACTTCTGGGCTGCTGCTTCTGTTCGGAGATCAGCTCCGCGAGTCTGGCGTAGAAACATCTTGCACTTGGGCCCATCCCACCAGAGGTTGTAAACACTAGCGGAGTGAAGCTGCCTTGATCGACATTTTGAATTCTCTCCCCATATGCCCTTCTCTTGTCGTTCTCGTTCCTCCTATGTGTAGCATCGAGAGCTAGGTTATGGTGACAAACGGCCATGGGATCAAAAATCCTGATGTCGAAGAAGGCTCGCTGTCCCCGCGTCCAGAATCCTCGAGCACTGACGTCCACACGGGCTTCGTTAGATGTGTTTGAAGTCCTGTGTTGTAAGATCTCGCCATCCAGTGGAAGGAGGGTCGGTTCTACCATGACGTCCCGGCAGATTTCCTTCAACATATTTGCTGTGAGATCCCTTACCTCGTCATGCCTCATGCATATGAAGCTCCCCTTCTTGCAGACCATGGCGTGATCGCCATCATAGGGAGAGCCACACACGCATTGGGAGGGCAAACCATCTACTGGCCAACCGTACCTTAGAGCAATGGCATCTGTAAATTCTTGTTTGTTAAGGCTGAAACCATTTGCCCTTATCGGTAACGTAGTTAACCAGTTCGAGGCGCCCACCTCCTGCGCTATAGCTACTTTTTTTGTCAAATTTTCTGGAACCTGCAGCAATAGTTGCTGCAACATGTCATTTTGGCAGTGCTGCCGATCTGTTGTAATGGACCTACGGATCTTATTAACTTCGCTGGTGTCCACTTCCCCTGTTGCATTCTGGGCTATTATGTGGTCAGTGAGGGCTGCCGTGAGCTTAAGTGAATTTTGATGTTCAGAGTCAGCAATCTCCTCTGGATTAGTTAGTCCCATCCCTCCCAGTCTTGGTGGAAGTGCAAGAAGTGTTCTTTCTGCTCGGGTTAAGTCAGGGTGTTTCACTAGTTTGGGAATGAACTTGACCCTGATTGCTTCTTCCAAAGGGTGGAGGAGGGGTCCGATCTCAGGGATGGTACGCATCAGGTAGTTCCAACGATGCTTGACTCCATGGGTGAATGCTGCAAAGGCCGCATGTGGCTCTGTGTTAGCGATCTCCGATAGAGCTTGGATTTCGCTAACCCACTCATTCACCTTTCCCGATACGTACTGGGTCTTGAAGTCCGTAGTGCCAATTACTGCGCCTAGATGTCTTTGGCCGTCCTTAGTTATTTTGACCTCACTTTCGCCGAAAACCTCCAAAGCCCGATCATAATGATCTGGCTTCACGATGAGGAAGGATTTGCTGGCGTTTGGGTGGTACCCTATTTGTGGACCTCGCGATGTTACCAGGTCCCACCACTTTTTGATGTCCTCCACTTTTCCTGCTCCTGTGAGGTCATCAGCATATGCCACTTGTTTGACCCCAGTTGTTTCAAACTTTATTTCTTGTTGGAGCACTGATAGGCCTATTGCATACATTGCCATTGCAACGGGGTCCCCCTGTGTTGTTCCCTCAGTCGACTGTAGGATGGTATCACCTCGTAGAGCCTTATTGTTTACTATGTAGAGGTCTGATGGATTCCTATACGAATTTTCAACATACATCGCAAAGCTAGGACACTTGATCTTGATGTTGTGCAGTGCAGCCTTGCGGTTAAGTATGTTGAATGCGTTTGAAGCATCCACCAGGAGAACGGCCTCACAATCACGCTGCTCGAATATCAATCTCATAGCGTGAATGGCCGCCTCCCCACCAGCCTGGTGGCCAGCACACACTTGTAGGTTCCCTGCTGCTGCCCTGACATCGTCCTTTACCACCTCCATTATGCACTTTCCGATAATCCGCCTCAGCACTTCCCCCACCCCTATAGGTCTACATCCTGGTTTCTTTTCCAGAGGAATAAGGCGGCAGGCCGTCAGGGCCTGGAGGTGATGGCAGCAAGAGGATGCAAGCTTTCTTGCAAGGGCGGCAATGGCAGTGCAGAGATCGCTTGCTACAGGGCCAAACTTGTTTGTGCTGAGGATGACTCTCCAACCGTTTGCATCCAGACCTAAAGGGCCGGCTCCTCCACTATTTACCACTACTACTACTACTACTACAGCCACTACCACTACTACTACCACCACCACTACCACTACCACCACCACTACCACTACTACTACCACCATCACCACTACTATTACTACCACCACAAACACTACCACTAATACTACCACCACCCCCTCTACTACAACTAGTACTACTACTACTACTACTACCACCATCACCATCACCAACACCACAGCCACCACCGCCACCACCACCACCTACTAAAACTACTACTTTGCTGTCACTTGGAATCGAGTATGCCGATCATCCAGTTCTGATACAATGATACGAGTTATTAGGGATGTCACCTTCATTGGCGAGTTTTGAGGTGATTAAAAAGGCCTATACGGGACCCGCAGAGTTGTTCACAGATGCAGCACATGTGGAGGGCTACATCGAGTGTGGGAGGGGCGATGGCAGCGTCTTTCGGGCGTTGGCGCTTGTCTGCTACGGTTTGCAGTCGGGCTAACTCGAAAGTATTGACACCTTCTCGTGTGTTGCTCCTCCAAGTGTTACGATGTAAAGTAATCGTCTCCCAGGTGAGGGGGTCGATTTGGCACTTTTTCAGGTTTGTCTTAAGACTATCCTTGTGCCTTTTCAGTTGCCTGCCGGCGTTACGTTTACTATTCGTTAGGTGACTGTAAAGTAGCTACTTTGGCAGTCTACTGTGGTCCATGCAGGGAACATGGCCAGTCCAGCATATTTGTTCATGGATAATGGTAGCCTTGATGCTTCTACAGTTAGTGTCACCGAGAATACTGGCATTTGTTCTCTTGTCTTCCCAGCGAACTCGGAGGATGGAACGTAGACTACGTTGGTGAAAGTTTTCAAGTGCCTTGAGGTGCCTCCTGTATGTGACCCATGTCTCACTGCGATATAGCAGGGTGGGGAGGACCACTGCTCGAGTTTGAGTGATAGCAGGGGCAGCAGGAGTCGTATCAGCGGCGGGAAGAGTCGTATCAGAGACAGCAGGAGTCGTATCAGGGGCAGCAGGAGTTGTAGCAGAGGCAGCAGGAGTGGTAGCAGGGCCAGCAAGGGTCGGAGCAGAGGCAGCAGTAGACCCCCTTGTGGTAGGCCTGCTAATAGTAATTCCAGCTGAATTCGGGGCTTCGTCACTGGAATCACTCTCATATGGGTTTGGGGAATAGTCTTCATCGTTCTCATTATCAAATATTTCCTCTGCTTCAAAACTATCACTGTAATCATCGTCACTACTGCTTTTGTTCACCATCTCGTAAATTTCCTCCTGGGACATAAACTCTTTAGACATTTTGGATATATTTTAGTATGTTTATTTGTTTACAAGTCTCTTTCTGAAAAAAAAAAGATAACACAAGTGTGTATAAAGCAGGAGGACCTCTGTTTACCAGCCGTCTCCACTCTCTCCTGGAAAATATATGGGAGAGGGAGGAAATCCCCCAAGCTCTTCAAGACGCCTCCATCGTCAATATTTAAAGGAAAAGGGGAAACAGGTCCGAATGTGGTAACTACCTTGGGATCTCACTGTTGTCCGTAGCTGGCAAGATTATCGCCCGAGTCCTAAGCAGACTTCTTCCTAAGGCGGAAAACTTCCTCACAGAATCTCAAAGTGGCTTTAGACCATCACGTGTCACCACTGACATGATCGTTGCTGCCCGTCAGATACAGGAAAAGTGCAAAGAACAGAGTCGTGACTTATACATAACTTTCATCTACCTAACCAAGGCCTTCAACTCGGTCAACAGGGAAGCCCTCTGGTGGACCCTCGTCCCTTTTGGCTGCCCCCCAAAATTCATCTCCATTGTGAGGCAACTCCACGACGGCATGAACCGTGTGTCCTGCACAACGGCACCCAGACTGAGTTCTTCCCCATCCAAACGGGGTTAAACTAGGGTGCGTACTGGCACCAACTCTCTTTTCCATTTTCTTGGCTGCCTTCCTTTCTCGTGCCAGTGCAAATTTAGCTGGCGGGGTGGACATCGAGTACCTGATGAAGGGTCTTTTCAACATAAGACGACTCCAGGCAAGAACAAAGGTGTCGGCAGCTTCCATTACTGAACTTCAGTATGCAGACGATCTCACTCATGTTGCTCACACTGAACACCTACACAGATGCGTATGCACACTTCGGCCTTGAGGTGAATGTACGTAAGACACGGATTCTTTTTCAGCCTGCCCCTGGTTCAGACACACCTGCACCATCCATCCAGCTTAACGGTACTACCCTCTCTAATGTTACCCACTTTCGGTATCTCGGCTCCCACCTGTCCACCACCGGTGACATCGATGAAGAGATGTGCATCTCAAGCCTTGGCAGACTCCTAAACCGTGTCTTCAGCTGTAGGGAGCTGAAATTATCTACAAAGTTACACGTATATCGAGCAGTGGTCCTCCCCACCCTGCTATATGGTAGAGAGACATGGGTCACATACAGGAGGCACTTCAAGGAACTTGAAAACTTTCACCAACGTAGTCTACGTTCCATCCTCCGAGTTCGCTGGGAAGACAAGAGAACAAATGCCAGTATTCTCGGTGACACTAACTGTAGAAGCCTCAATTGAATTTGAATGAAACAGTTTATTTCGCCAAAAAAACACAGATACAGAGTGGATAATAATAACAATATTAACATGGCTGAGCCAGTTGAGAACCTAGGCTCTCTTTGAGGCACCTGATATATACTATACATTTATCTCAAGGAAGTATTATGTAACATTTAGTATCATCTGGAATAGTACAATAGCATGATAGTAATATGTACATCTCATAGTGTTACCACGGTTATCACTACAAAATTTATTTATTTTATTATTTATTATTTTTTATTTGTTTATTGATTTTTATTATTATTTTGTTTATTTATTTACTTATGCATACATATACACATACATATACATATACACACACACACACACACATATATATATATATATATATATATATATATATATATATATATATATATATATATATATATATATATATATATATATATATATCTTGATAAAATCACACGGGAAAATGGAAACAACGGAGTACCTTAGCTTTCGTCTTTATTCAAGACATCTTCAGAGGCAACTGGATTACATGGACAGAGAGAGGCTTAAATATACAGGGTGACCTTAAAAACATGAGGTCAGGTCATAATGATGACATCCACTAATCCACCACACCAACACACACGTAGAGGAGCTTAAGAGAAGGGTGGTGACGTGACTAGCCAGGTCAGGTCAGAAAAAAGGGACCCACAAAATAACTATCATACATCTAGATCAAAGGTTTTCAAAGCATTTTTAACCTTGGGCCACTGACAAATAAATTTATGTAACATATTATCAGTTTTGAACTGACCATCACTAAGGTTTATTGATTTTAATTCCTTAATCAAACTAGCTTCAACCAGAAGTCTTTCTGTGACACAAGATGATTTGAATACTTCTAAGCTTTTTTCCCAAGCAATGGGGTGATTATTATTCCTAACATGAACGAACAAGGCACTGCTTTCAGATGCAGTTCTGATATTATACTTATGTTGTTTGATTCTGAGCTGCAGTGTTTTTCCTGTCTGACCTACATAATTACAATTACATTTGCTACATGGAATACAATAAACACTTCCATTTACATTCAAACTTGGGCTATTCCTTATTAACATATTGGTAATGGTTGAGTCATACTTGAAAACAACATTAATATTTAGAAGCTTGAGGGACCGAACTAACGGGACAAATTCATTACGATAGGGCAGAGTCAAAATATTCTTAAGTGTAGGAACTTGTCTGGTTTGAGAGGAATGAAAGGATTTTTTAGCCCTTTTAAAACAACGATCAACAAACACAGAAGGGTACCCGAGTTTCTGTGCAATAGAACGAATGTGTTTCAATTCATCGTCAATAAATTCCGAGTCACAAATACGCAGACTTCTTAAGAACATAGCAGAAAAAACTGACATTTTGGTAGACTCAAGGTGATTCGATAAAAAGTGAATGAAACTGTCTACCTGTGTGGGCTTTCTATATACCTTAAATTTATAGTTTTGGCCATTTCTCATGATAAGCATATCAAGAAATGGAAGGGATTCATTTATTTCTCTTTCAATTTTGAATGTGATACTAGGGACAATATCATTAAGCTTGTCTAAAAATTCCAATGGGTCACTGTTTCTAGGCCAAAGACAAAGAACATCATCTACATATAAATTAGAGTGGAATTTCAAAACATGAGTATAATGGGGGCGCAGTACAACCTGGGTTGTACAGTAATAAGGTTGAACAAGAGGACAAGGCTTTCAGGATTATGTCTAGTTGGCTACCATTATCCATGAACAAATATGCTGGACTGGCCATTAGGGTGTGTCATACGGAGGCGAATTTTTATTTTTGAGTTTGAAAAATCGGCCCATGGTATTAATGATGTAGTTCTATGTGCAGAATCATTTGATATCTTCAGATTTGAAAAGTTTTTATTTTTTGCTAGGTAAATTTTAACTTGAAATCTTATGAAAATTCAGTATTCCCACCCTTTTACCAACACCACTAAATAGCTTATTTAAAGTAAAGTAAATGTATCAGGTTAATTTATTAGGATGAAAATGATCCAGAATAGTGAAACGAATGATCTTGACACATTTATTAAATTTAATATTCCTTTAGAAAACAAAATCATCAAATACAAAAACCGGTTTTACTACTACGACCCGGTGTTGCTGCACACCATAGAGAACATGTCTTTCTTGCTTCTGTTTCTACTCATCACCTCCCTGCTGACCACCTGAGCTCGGATGTAGCCTTCCCTCCTCTCCTGGCTGTACACGTGACTGCTGGCCTCGCTCACTTGCTGTACACAACGCTCTATACTCTGGGTGTGCGAGGGCCAGGCAGGGACATGCATGAGGTTGTCCAGGAAAGCTCTGACTTGAACATTGGTGAGGCTGCAGGTAAGAGGGGGCTCACTGCCAGCCTGGATGTTATCCAGATCTATGAGATCAGTGAGGGTCTTGGCACCTAGATTGACTTCAGGAGTCTTCCTGACCCTGAAGGAATCGTCACCAACTGATTCGTCATGCCCAGATCCTCTCATAAGTCTCATATCCAAGATCTTTTGACTGCCACTCTTCTCTCCTCCTCATCCTTACTGCAGAGCATTGTCTGCAGAACTGCCTCGGATGAGCATACCAGGAAGATCTCCTCACAGTCTGCTCCACAATCTGAACAACCTTCCTTGGCTGACTCCTCAGGAGCTCAAGCTGGAAGAGAACATGCCTCGGACCTTCGGAGAACGATGACTTGACCTTGGTGTTGAAACCAATTTGGCAAGTAGACACTCACGATGAATTGGACAATAAGTCTCAGGTTGTGAAGCTGGTTCCCTTTCAGTTTATGATGAGCGACCCAAATTCTGCAGAACCTGAGAGCCGTTGTGAGCCACCTAGAATGTGAGACTGGACCTATCTGCAGGTAAGCAAGTCTATCAGGCATGACCCCAGTTTTGATGGCACTGCAAATCATGTAACCATAGTACTGGTCAGTACTCAGGTCGTCAATGACAGTATGTGCAAGCTCAACGAGTGGAGGGCCAACTGTGATTTTTTCAAAGCTCGGATTTATTTCTAACTCAGTGGCAGAGTCCAGCATCTTGCCAAGAGGACCAGACCATCTGTTGTTTGAAAGAGTCTTGCCATCCAGCTCCTGGATCAGATGTCTGAGTGGCAACTCGTTGGTGTGGAGGTCACAAACAATCCAGACCAGCTTCCTCCCAATCTTCCGCTCTATCCACTGTATGACCCCCTTGCCACCCTGTGTTCGTGTTGGTGCTGTCCCCTCCAATGGCCTGCAGGGTCTGGTCTACGTTCCTCTCTGAGCCAGTTCACAATGTTATCTGCCACTATCTCAGCTGGTTTCCTGATGTCATCTTTCTGGAGTGAAATGCCACAAATACTTCCCTCCTGGTTCACTGCAGCAGGAGTAGTGTTCCTCCTTCACCATGGCAGGGAACAACTTGTCAGAATCTCCAACTTTCATGAACACTTTAGTGTCATCCCTTCTCCCATCAAAGAACAAACAATTGATTCCATTTTCTCTTATCCCTTATCAAACTCCTCTTCTAGGTTACTGACAAGTTTCTCCTGAGCTCTCCTTACTTTGTTGATCTATCACCAGGTGAACATCATCAGGTGTTATCAAACCACCGTCAATCCAGGCAGCTGTTGCTATCTCTGCAGTTTCTCTGAGACCAGTGTGGTGTCGCATGCTGGCCAGAGCTATGCTCGATATCTTTCCTATTTCGAATCTTATGCCTGGAAGGTTTGGGATCATTATTTTCTGTTAGGGACAAAGTCACCATTCTCCTGGTCAGCACTCGGATCAGCCATGGGGAAGTCATTAAACTCTGAATCAGCTTGACTCCAATCATCGGCCTTTTTACCTCACCCTGGGCCTTCTCAAGTCTCTTTTCCTCGGCAACTCTTCTCCTCTTCTGTCTCTCTGTGGCAGCCTCCTGTCTCTTGGACTCCGGAATATCTTGGCTAGAAATCATGAGAGCCCCTATACTGCCAGTCTTCTCTCTGTGCTTTGACAAATGCCAGTTCGATCACAGGAATCTTCAGTTCACGCTTGCAAATACAGGAGATGTGGGCCTCGGATTTACAGTCACGATCGCATCCAAACTCAGGACAGAGAACAATTGGGCACTTGCAAGTAATTATGTCAAATAACTGGTCCAGTTGCTTGGCAAAGCTGTCCTTAACTGCAAGTTTTCCTCTCCCAAGAGAGATATCTCTTGCCTTTTCCCAACTGGCTAGCAGTCTCTCACTAATCTTCTTCTGACTTGTTATGACTGGAGGCTTGAACTGAGCGTTAGCCAGAGTGTACTGTGCCAAGACAGCTTTGGTCATATCACTGGCAATGTCTTTGTTTGTGTAAGTTCTTTGGTTCTTTTCACTGATTTGCCTGATTAAAACACCGTATCTCAAAGCATCTCTCAATGTAGGCAACTCCGACTTCAGGAGCTCTCTCCCAGACCCAAGATAGTGACTGAGATGGCTGGATTTTTGGTTCCTCGTCCTGACACAAGCAGCCATCGCAAATATTATCAACTTATAAATGCATCAGAATCTGAAACAGAAAAAATATTGTTAGTTGGGTTGTTAAAGAATGAAGTCAGAAAGCAATGTTCACTATTTAATTGTAATGCACTAATGCAGCTGTACGTTAGATTTTCGATAAATTTCACGCTAAAATTTACCTAGCAAAAGGTTGCAAAATATTGAAACTGAAATTATTTTCTGTTTATATACACTAAAATCTACCAAAAAAGTGATGGGCCATTAGTTTTAGCTGATCTTCCCTCCTATGACACACCCTAGTAGTGTAGTGTTGTAGGTACTGTTGCATAGTGTGTTGTAGGTAATGTTGTATAGTGTGGTGTTATAGGTACTGTTGTGTAGTGTGGTGTTGTAGGTACTGTTGTGTAGTGTGGTGTTATAGGTACTGTTGTGTAGTGTGGTGTTGTAGGTACTGTTGTATAGTGTGGTGTTGTAGGTACTGTTGTGTAGTGTGGTGTTGTAGGTACTGTTGTATAGTGTGGTGTTGTGGGTACTGTTGTGTAGTGTGGTGTTGTAGGTACTATTGTGTAGTGTGGTGTTGTAGGTACTGTTGTGTAGTGTGGTGTTGTAGGTACTGTTGTATAGTTTGGTGTTGTAGGTACTGTTGTATAATGTGATGTTGTAGGTAATGGTGTATAGTGTGGTGTTGTAGGTAATGGTGTATAGTGTGGTGTTGTAGGTAATGGTGTATAGTGTGGTGTTGTAGATAATGTTGTATAGTGTGGTGTTGTTGGTACTGGTGTATAGTGTCTCGACCTGTGGTGTAATGGTCAGCATCCTCGTCTCGCAAGCGAGCAGACCCGAGTTCGATCTTCAGGCAGCGTGAAACTATGGGCAATTTTCTTTACGCCATTTGCCTCTGTCTACCCAGCAGTAATTGGGAACCTGGATGTCAATCGATTTGCGGATAGTATTCCTGGGTAACGGTTAGCCAGTGCAGTTGGCGAGTGGTCCAGTCTTCTCGCACCATTCCGTGACACTGCGTCTTGCAGCTCGTTAACTTAGGGTGTGGTTGTTGTGTTGGCGAAAGGTTCTACACTTTAACAAATTCACGCCAAGGAGGCCCTTGGACCGGCTATCCTCGATTTTTGAGGTGCTTCCATTATTATAGGGTGGTGTTGTAGTTATAGTACTGTGGATTGTGTTGTAAATTATCAATCGTCATATATTGCGTTTGATTTTACTACTTTACTTGTTAATGGTATTTAAAGAAATGGTGAATTCTTTCCAAGACAAAAATTTTGAACTTTTGTAAGGGCGGAAACGATCTTCCTGCTCGTTATCGCTGCTTACTCGCTTGTTTGCTGGTGCGACCAACACTTGGGGGGAGGGGGGGGGGCGGGGTTGGACAGAGGTGAGAACGGCAGCTGCTACCTGTGTCACCGGTTACCTGTGTCACCGGTAGATTCACCCCAGCCGTCATACAGTCACTATCTAGCTACCCCGCTGTTCCTCAAATTCTGGCTGTGATCTCATCATAGGTCCTGGACTCGTGAGCGGTTTTCCCAGACCCTCACCTATCGACTATCAATTCTCTGGTCATCTACCACTACCGCATACCACGACCGTCAGTTCATCTCCTCTGTCTGTGCAATCTGCCGCTGTCACTCGAGTGTGGAGTTGAATGGACGCTTCCCTACCCTGAGTGTGGATCACCGTGTTCCAGAACCTTCCCCCAGGGCCACTGCCGTAGGAAGTATCTGTTCATTGTTTGATTCTTTTGTTGTTTGATTCCTTTAATTGCTGACTCCCTTTTATTGTTTGATTCTATCAGTTGTTGACTCCCATTAATTGTTTGATTCCTTTAATTGGTTGCTTCCATTAATTGTTTGACTCCATTAACTGTTGACTGCCTTAATTGTTTGACTCCAGTAATTGTTATTTGATGTTTGTTGAGTGGTGTCAGAGTTTTGTGTTATATTTTTATAGTAAAGAGATGTCAATCTCAAACGGTTGTTTGTTATTCCTCGGAAAACCATGGTCCTTAACATTCCTTTATTAAGATCCTGATTAGTCTGGTAAGGGATTTCTATCCCTAAATCCCAGGCCTTTACAACTTTTCTGTTACGTTTTTCTCGTGAATTTATTTCCCTTCACCCAAAAATCCTAACCTGGCAGCACCTGTCGGGAGTTACAACCACCCTCTATCGTCCATGAATCTATCTAGCCTCATTTTAAAACTTTCCAGCGTCCCAGCACTTACCACAAAGTTGCTAAGCTTGTTCAAATCATCTATCACCCTATTTGTGAACCAGTTTCTTCCTATCTCCCTCCTAAACCTAAACTTATCCACGTTAAATCCGGTGCTACGAGTCCTAACCTGCTCGGACATTATAAGAACTTTCTCTATATATCCTTTATTGATTCCTTTCACCCACTTATATACTTCTATCATATCTCCCCGCACTCTTCGTCTTTCTAGGGAATGCAAGTTAAGTTTCTTTAACCTATCCTGATAGGGAAGGTTTCAAGTCCCAAAATCATTTTCGCCATTCTTAGCTGCACCGAGTCCAGTGAGTTGATATCCATTCTATAATAAGGACACCAAAACTGAACAGCATAATCGAGGTGCGGCCTGACTTGCACAAGACATAATTGCAATATGACCTCCGCACTCCGCATGATTTTATCCAATTTAAAACTTTGCCCTCGATACCATGAGACTTAACTTTTCTCAGAAGCCTCTGATGCGGTACTCTGTCAAATGCTTTGCTAAAGTCTAAGTAAATAACATCATAATTTTCGTCATTGTTTTCTACCTCAGAGACTTTCCTAAAAAATGTCAGCCGATTTGTTAGACAAGATTTTCTATTTGTAAATCAATGTTGAGAGTAGTAGATTAATTTGTTTTCCTCTAAATGCGATTAGATGCTATTTGCTATAATTGTTTCAAGAAATTTCCTCACTACTGATATCAAACTAATCGGCCGGTGATTTGACGCTGATGCTCTGTCCCCCTTTATGAATATGGGTATTACATTTGCCTGTCTCCACAAGTCTGGCACAGCTCCCGTGTTTAATGATTTTGTAAATAAATTTACGAGGGGTCCGCTAATCTGTTCCTTACACTCTTTCAAACTCGAGGAAAAATTTCATCCGGCCCTGAGAATTTTGTCTTCTTTAATTTATTTATCTTCTTAAAAACATCATCTTTTCTGATAGTGATATCCTTTAGTTTCTCTTCTTCCTTTCCCCTAAATGTCAGTTCTACCTCTAACGTTTCCTCGTGAATTTCTTTTGTGAAAACTGATAAGAAGTAGCTGTTTAATACTTGCTTATTTCCTCACTATCATTGATCACTTTCCCTCTCTCTGAATTTAATGGCCCCTCTTTGTCCTTGACCTTTGTCTTATATACCTGGAAAAATCCCTGGGATTCGCCTTGGATTCTCTTGCTATCCTGATTTCGTAGTCCCTCTTTGCCTTCCATACATTTTTCTTAACATTCCTTGATAGTTCATTATACCTATCTCTGAGATGCTCCTCCCCTCCCTTTAAGTTCTTATAAATTCCTTTCTTTATTCCTTTGTCATGTTTAAGTTTTTTGGTCATCCACCTTGGCTCATTCTTATTTGATTAGTATTACCTGTACATGTACAGTCAGGTCAAACATTAACCCGCCTTGTGATATGTATGAAGGAGTAAACGTTACATGCACACAATTTTTTCTTAATTACTGATTAATCTTCAAAAGTGTTGATGGTTATGCACATCAACCTCTCCTCCGACGTTGTCCACCCTCTTCCATTACTTTAGGCCCCAATACTCTCCTGGTTGTAGACTCCACAAAGCTCCTCAGCGTCACCATAGACAACAAACTAAATTGGAAAACACACGTCAGTGAAGTTGTCAAATCCTCCAGTTTTGGTGTCCACCTCCTCCGCCGACTCAAGTCCCTCAGAGTTCCTGCGCCCGATTTCCTCAGTGTTTACTCAACATTCATACTTCCCAAGCTCACCTGTGCCTCCCCTACTTGGTCTTCCTCCCTAAATTCCACACAACGTAAACACTTAGAAAAAGTGCAAGAGGGCATGCAAGATTATTCTCTCACCACGACCTCATCTGCAAATTTGGCCAGAAGCTTCTGCACCATCCTCGACACCGGCGCCTACTACCACCCGGGATCCCTCGTCCGAGAATTGCTGTTTGACACCACAACCGCATCCAGCCCATACGAGCACGTAATGATCGCTATAAGAACAGCCCAGCCCCAACCATTGTAAAAATTATCTATAACTTGTAATCAGCTAGTGTATTCACTCCCAGTCAATCTTATCTTTTTGCACTGTCACTAAATTGAAATGCCCTGTAGTATGACCTTCTCCCCCACCTGTAGGTAGTAGGCAGTAGGCAAATGTCAAACAGGGAGGTACTACCGCCTGGGAAGATATTGGAAGCATAATGTGTTGTCTACAGTAAAGTTAGACCCTGCTGCCATATGGCATCACGAAAATTGTGACCAAGTCCCAGGTTGCTGATCTGAATTTCTGACTTATTTACACACAATTGCAGGGTTTCAATTGTTTCTCTTACTTTGACAACACGACATACATATATCGTTTCAAACTATTGAACTTTTTCATTTTTGTATTTTTTTATGGTTTACTACAATTATTATTATCAATATATATATATATATATATATATATATATATATATATATATATATATATATATATATATATATATATATATATATATATTATATAATATATATATACATTATATATATTATATATATATATATACATATATACTATATATATTATATATATAATATATATATATATTATATATATATTATATAATATATATATACATTATATATATTATATATATATATATATATATATACATATATACTATATATATTATATATATAATATATATATATATTATATATAATATATATATATATATATATATATATATATATATATATATATTATATATATATTATATATATATATATATATATATATATATATATATATATATATATATATTATTTTCTCAGTTGTGTGAGTGAGTTCAGATCCACTTATTATTTATTTCAACTGTAATTGGATTCAAAATTTTTTTTATTTTATCAGTTTTTCACGTTATTTTAGTAAAAATAAACATTGAAGAGCATTAAATAATCAATTAAGATAATTTTTACTTTTACTCGATATCATTTTTAGGCGAGTAATTTAACTTCTACTCCATTACTATTTTCAACAAACTCGTCACAACCTATGTGAGATAGAATCCAGTTGTTACAGTGGTCAACAAAGACATATGAACCCGATTATTTATAGAGTACACCTCAGCGTGCTAAGAGTGTGTATATGAGCTATCGGGACCCCTTTAAAATCCTCTTCTACAAAAGTATGGATGAACAAAGACTGCCAGTGACTGAATGATGGCGTAAGTAAGTACTGTGTAGCCTTGAGGGATCAGTGAAGGTGTAGCTTTGAGGGATCAGTGCAGGTGTAGCCTTGAGGGATCAGTGCAGGTGTAGCCTTGAGGGACCAGTGCAGGTGTAGCCTTGAGGGATCAGTGCAGGTGTAGCCTTGAGGGGTCAGTGCAGGTGTAGCCTTGAGGGATCAGTGAAGGTGTAGCTTTGAGGGATCAGTGCAGGTGTAGCCTTGAGGGATCAGTGCAGGTGTAGCCTTGAGGGACCAGTGCAGGTGTAGCCTTTGAGGGATCAGTGCAGGTGTAGCCTTGAGGGGTCAGTGCAGGTGTAGCCTTGAGGGACCAGTGCGGTGTAGCCTTGAGGATCAGTGCAGGTGTAGCCTTGAGGGGTCAGTGCAGGTGGAATTTTGAGGATCAGTGCAGGTGTAGCTCTTGAGGGACCAGTGAAGGTGTAGCTTTGAGGATCAGTGCAGGTAGCCCTTGAGGGATCAGTGAAGGTGTAGCCTTGAGGGATCAGGGGTGCAGGTGTAGCCTTGAGGACCAGTGCAGGTGTAGCCTTGAGGATTCTCAGTGCAGGTGTGTATTTCAGGGTCAGTGCAGGTGTAGCCTTGAGGGATCGCAGTGTAGCCTTGAGGATCAGTGCAGGTGTAGCCTTGAGGGACCAGTGCAGTGTAGCCTTGAGGGATCAGTGCAGGTGTAGCCTTGAGGGGTCAGTGCAGGTGTAGCCTTGAGGATCAGTGCAGATGTAGCCTTGAGGGATCAGTGGTGTAGCTCTGAGGGATCAGTGCAGATGTAGCCTTGAGGGGTCAGTGCAGGTAGCCTTGAGGGACCAGTGCAGGTGTAGCCTTGAGGGATCAGTGAAGGTGTAGCTTTGAGGGATCAGTGCAGGTGTAGCCTTGAGGGATCAGTGCAGGTGTAGCCTTGAGGGACCAGTGCAGGTGTAGCCTTGAGGGATCAGTGCAGGTGTAGCCTTGAGGGGTCAGTGCAGGTGTAGCCTTGAGGGATCAGTGAAGGTGTAGCTTTGAGGGATCAGTGCAGGTGTAGCCTTGAGGGATCAGTGCAGGGTGTAGCTTTGAGGGATCAGTGCAGATGTAGCCTTGAGGATCAGTGCAGGTGTAGCCTTGAGGGATCAGTGCAGGTGTAGCCTTGAGGGGTCAGTGCAGGTGTAGCCTTGAAGGACAAGTGCAGGTGTAGCCTTGAGGGATCAGTGCAGATGTAGCCTTGAGGGATCAGTGCAGGTGTAGCCTTGAGGGATCACTGCAGGTGTAGCCTTGAGGGATCAGTGCAGGTGTAGCCTTGAGGGGTCAGTGCAGGTGTAGCCTTGAAGGACAAGTGCAGGTGTAGCCTTGAGGGATCAGTGTCACGTTTTAAGTGCAGGGAAGTGGCTTTCTTACCGTAGAACTCGGATACCTTCACACTGGTTACTCACCCAAGAGATTATGATGTATCAATACGTAGAATTTTGCTCTGCTTCCGGCACTCAATGCGTTATGTACTTGATAAATGATGATTTAGTGTATTCCACTAACTTCCAACATCCATCTAAGTTATTGGTTATACTTTGTCATAACCAATGAGTCATTACCCTTGGTAATAATAATAATAGAGGGGTCACAGATACGGGCAGATGATTGCACTTACGTTTATTTGGCACAATTCCATACACTGGACTTATAATTTGCATGGATAGGTCAGTCACTCACATTCACGCCACAGTACCGTAAGTTATAAGGGAGAGTTTGTCAACCTGGTGAATTAATCGTTTAGATCTATTAGGCCGGCCTGGAGTGCTCTTGTAGCAAACAGGCCCTCACCATTGATCACTTCCTTTACAGGGTGTGTTAACTTGTCGCTGGACTTAACAAAAAAATCTCGGGGATTTGCACACACAGACCCGTAGCACTGGTAGGACTGTATGGCCCCTGATAAGTCCGCGGAGCAGGAGGTCTTCTCTAAACCAAGGTCAAAAGCCCACTGGCTAAATTGGTTTTTTGAGGCGTGAAGTGAAGAACAGTACACCACTGTCTCACTGGCCTGCCCCCCCCTACATGTCCCAGTCATGGCTGGCCGGTTACCTTATCTCTACCGTAAA
Source organism: Homarus americanus (assembly GCF_018991925.1). Lineage (NCBI taxonomy): Eukaryota > Metazoa > Arthropoda > Malacostraca > Decapoda > Nephropidae > Homarus > Homarus americanus. The sequence continues at coordinate 4,217,574 of NW_024718273.1, read as the reverse complement.
CAAACATTTGGGATGGGTTGTGCGGGAGGCCCAACGCAACCCATGACAATCGCCCCTACTAAGAAAAATTTTTCACTTGGAGAATAAATTTTCACCACCTGTATACAATCAAGAGAATGCCTAGCCCAGACACACAATTCGACATTCACACTGTGGTGTGTGTGTAACACTAACACTGCAACGGAATGTAGTCGCCAATCACCACTGAGGGAAAACCTCAACATTTACTTTATTTATTTTATTTTATTTTATGGCTGGAGGAAAACTCCGCGGCGAGGGTGACAATTCCCGAGCAATAGTTCATGCTAAGCGTAAGCACGCTACATTTACATTAGAGCAACGTGTTGTGTGGTGTAGGGTATGTAGACATTGTTTAGGTGGCACAGGTGTTGTGTTATGTTCTCAAGTGTAGAAAGGTGTGAGAAAATTATACATAACATATGACGAGCCGCCAGACGCTTGGAGGCTCGAGTCGACTGGAGTCTAGACCAACTCCACACTCATTTGGGAAGGTGACCTCTCAATCAGTTGCTCAGGTTCCCCCACAAGTCGAGATAGGAGGTCAGCCCCCACATTCAGGCTGCCCTTGATGTACCGGAGGACGAAGTTGAACTGCTGGAGATACAGTGCCCACCGCATCAGACGAGCATTTGCATTCTTAGATGGTCGGAGACTGGTGAGCGGCATGTGGTCTGTCTCCAACACAAACTCACCTCCGTAGAGATAGTAGTAGTACTTCTTGATGCCTTCCACCACTGCCAGAAGTTCCTTCTCGACCGTGCTGTAATTCCTCTCTGCAGGTTTCAACTTGCGACTGTGATACGCAACTGGAAAAACCTCGCCGTCTGCCTCTTGTAGTAGCACTGCGCCAACCCCATCCTGTGAAGCATCGGTCCGGAGGATGAAAGGCTCTTCCTTCCTCACCAGTTGAAGGATGGGTTGCTTTCATAGCAGGTTCTTGAGGGCACTGAAAGAATCCTCTTGTTCAGGTCCCCATTGCACCTTGTTAGAGGCATGTTTCTTGAGCAGGTCGGATAAAGGGAGAGCCACCACGGCAAAGTTTGGGATGAAGTTCCGGTAGTACCCTACGAGGCCCAGAAATGACCTCACTTGTTTTTTTGTAGTGGGCCGTGGTGCATCTTGGACCTTTTTGATCTTCTCATTCTGACAGTGTGCCCGAGGAACTGTACTGCAGCCTGACCGATCTCGCACTTGCTTGGTTTCACGGTCATGTTTTTTTGTTGGAACCTCCGGAACACCTCAAATGTTGCTGAATGGATTAACACATCGTCCACAAATGCCTCAACTCCCTTGATGCCGTTTAGGACTTGCCTCATGACACGGTTGAAGATGGCAGGGGAGTTTGTGAGACCAAAGGGAAGGACTCTGTACTGATAGAGACCCCCTGGCGTACCAAAGGCTGTGATCTGCCGACTCTTCGGGTCCAATGGGATTTGGAAGAACCCCTTGGTCAGATCAAGTTTGGTAAATAACTTGGAACCAGCTATTCTTGAAAAAATAGTTTTCTGATCACACATAGATTCAGCATCCACCTGGGTAATGGCATTTACTCTCCTATAATCCCCACAGATCCTGACACCCCCATCCTTTTTTCGGACGACTACCATAGGACTACAGTATGGAGACGATGATTTCTCGATGATTCCTACTGCTTCCATTTCCTCAATTTCTTGTTTGACAGTGTCCAGTAGTCGCATAGTTATAGGATAGGGCTTTACCCGAACAGGTGTAGGGCTGGTCAGTTCAATAGTGTGACAGTCGACCCGGGCAACTCCTGGCTTATCAGAGAAGATGTCCTTGTAGCGATGCAACAGAGTGCCAATGGCATCTCGTTCCTCTGCTGATAGATTTCCGTTCACCTCAACGTCCGTGAAAGTCTCACTCTGGCGGGAGCATGCAGTGACAGGCCCATCCTCCTCATCACTGTCAGAGATCACTGTGGCAGCACAAGTTACCCCTGAATCACACTGGGAAGGCTCGTCCCTGTCTTCCTCAGTGGAGACTGTACTCCCGATCGGTGACTGGAAGTACTTCTTCAGCATGTTGATGTGGAACTTCTTTCGTCGAGATCCCACCTGGACGATGTAAGTCAGATCCGAGACACGCTCTGCAATGTCGAATGGACCTTTCCACTGAGCCAGTAACTTATTGCACATCGTAGGCAACAGAACCAGGCACTGGTCACCTGGCTTGAAACAACGAAGCTTGGCCTTCTTGTCATAGTAAGTCTTCTGGACCTCTTGAGCCTTTATCAGCTCTTGCTTTGCCAGTTGACAGGTTTCTTGGAGACGATCAGCTAAGTCAATGACATATGTATAAGTGGTCTTGACTTCCGGATCTGATTCCTCATCATCCCACAGTTCCCGAAGAACCTGTAGTGGTCCCCGTACGGACCTGCCGTACATAAGCTCGAAGGGAGACACCTTGAGCGAGCTCTGTGGCGCCTCCCGGTACGCGAACAGAAGTGGGGCAATGTAGCGTGGCCACTCCTTAGGTTGTTCGGCTGCCATCCTCCTAAGCATTTTCTTCAGCGTCCCATTAAACCTCTCACAGAGTCCGTTGCACATCGGGTGATAGGGTGTTGTCTTTAGCCCCTTTACCGATAACAACCGCATCAACTCCTCCATCATGGCAGAAGTAAACTGGGTTCCCCTGTCACTGAGGACTTGTTTGGGAATACCAACCCGACAGAAGATTTCCAACATGGCTTCTGCAACAGTCGTGGCCTCAATGTTCCTCAAGGGCACAGCCTCGGGCCACCTCGTGCTAAAGTCCACCAAGGTGAGAATATACTTTGCCCCATCGCTCGCCCTTGGGTTTATCGGCCCTACAATGTCCACCGCCACCCTCTCGAAGGGTTCAGAGATCAGTGGGAGGGGCCGTAGTGGTGCAGGCGGAACTCGCCCTCGACCACTGGTTTTCTGGCACACATCACAGGAGCGGACTAGCCTGGTGATCTCCTGGCCCATCCTTGGCCAGAAGAACGCTGCACTGATGCGGTCAAAGGTCTTCTTTTTACCCATATGACCGCCAAGAGCAGTGCAATGACCTAGCTTGAACACAGCCAGGCGGTACTTGGAAGGAACCACGAACTGTAGTCGTGTTTCACCCAGAGACGTCACGGTCTCTCGGTAGAGGCGGTTCCTCTATTTTTACGAACCTCGTTCGATTCCCAAATGTTTCCTTGATGGTCCCAACTATCAAACTCTTGTGTACCGAAGTGAGCGTGCTGTCATCCTCTTGCTCTTGGACGACATCCTGACTATTGATGAGATCAGACGATGTGGCAATAGCCAATGGGGTGACTCGAGGTTTTGTTTGGGCCATACCCCGAGTGACTGCAGCAGCATTAACTTGGGTCAAGGCGGCAGCATCAGTTTGGGTTGCAGCATCCACTGCACAACTGTTTCTTGCTCCCTTGATATTCCCAATGATGAGATCGTATATAGGTTCCCTCATGACTGCTGCAGTGACCCAACCTGAGAAGAAGGGGGTGTCCACCTCAATCTTGGCCACTGGAACCGTTTGAATGTAACTATTGGCTAATTTAACACTTACTTGTGCTCCGGTGTATTGATGTTGCCCCACCAATTCCTTCCTGACAATACAGCCCGATGCCCCACTATCTCGCATGACAGTCGCTGGAACTCCTCCAACGTATCCAGGTTTAACAAGAAAGGTGGGGTGACCCCTCGAGGAGAGGTTGGAGGCGGCAGTTAGTCAGTAGGGGTGTTGGGGTAGACTTGATTCGGTATGAGCCCCTGCTTCAGGTTGCACGACGATCGGCCCTGCTGGAAGGTCAGGCCACTCCCCGCCCACAGTTTGAACACCGGAGGCTTCCTGCTGCTGGTCTCTTTGTGGATTATCATTGCTGGCACCTTGGCCTCCGAATTGAGCCACGGCGGCTTCCTGCCGCCGGTTCCATCGTGGATTGTTGCCCGGGCGCCAACTGTCCCTCAACTGTCCTGATACTTCGGGGGGCCTTGGTACTGCTTCTGCTGCTGTTTCTGTTGCTGTCTTTGCGGTTGTGGTTGCTGGTTATTTCCTTGTTGCCTGGGTGGGTTCGGTGACTGTTTCTGTAGAGGTTGTTGACTTTGTTGGTTACCTGCCGACTCCCTGTTCGACCACCGCCTCCGAGTGTGGTACCCGAAAGCGCTGAAATGAGCGTCTGATTTGCTTGCCATTTCCTTCGACGTCTTAACTCCATTGGCCCTGATTTGAGCCACAAGTTCAGGAGGACAAGACCTTTCTAACTGCGTGCGCACCATTAAGTCTATAACCCCTTCCATGGACTTGGGGGTTTCATCCTTACTCATCCACTGAGCCACATAGTCCCTTAAACGATCCCGGAACTGTGCAACCGTTTCATTTTCTTCCAACATTGCCCTGTTGAACTGATGCCTGGCCTGCTCAGTAGTCAGCCCATATGCCCGCAGCAGTGCAGACTTCATGTCAGGGAATTTATTTTCAGGACGCTCTAGTCGTCGAAGAATCCCTAAAGCTTTCCCATCAAATAGGCTCAAAAACTCAAATTCCTTAATGCTGTCATCAAGCTCGTAGGCTTCTGCGAGATGCTCAAACCGGGAAATGTACATTTCCATGGATTCGCCCTCCTTAAAGGTGGGCATCTGGGGAAATTTCCTATAAGTGACGTTTTGAGTGGGAGAATTTTGGTTCCTTTCCGCTAAGGCCAGTTGGAACGCCCGTTCCCTTTGTCTCTCTTCACGTTCCAGCTTCTTTTCTTCCTTCTGAAAGTCTAGCTGGGCTAAGAGTTCTTCGTGCTCGCGTCACTTGTCTTCTCTCTCCGCAGCCTTGTCTTCTCTCTCCTCAGCCTTCTCCATGTATGCAACCGCCTCAGCCCCCTCCAGCCCGAGGGCACGTGCTTCCTCAAAAGCCGCTGCACGAGCTGACATGGTGTAGGTGTGGCGAAACAATTGTGCAATCATCCACGGTCTGGGTCCCTGTTCGGGCGCCAATTGTCACGTTTTAAGTGCAGGGAAGTGGCTTTCTTACCGTAGAACTCGGATACCTTCACACTGGTTACTCACCCAAGAGATTATGGTGTATCACTACGTAGAATTTTGCTCTGCTTCCGGCACTCAATGCGTTATGTACTTGATAAATGATGATTTAGTGAATTCCACTAACTTCCAACATCCATCTAAGTTATTGGTTATACTTTGTCATAACCAATGAGTCATTACCCTTGGTAATAATGATAATAGAGGGATCACAGATACGGGCAGATGATTGCACTTACGTTTATTTGGCACAATTCCATACACTGGACTTATAATTTGCATGGATAGGTCAGTCACTCACATTCACGCCACAGTGCCGTAAGTTATAAGGGAGAGTTTGTCAACCTGGTGAATTAATCGTTTAGATCTATTAGGCCGGCCTGGAGTGCTCTTGTAGCAAACAGGCCCTCACCATTGATCACTTCATTTACAGGGTGTGTTAACTTGTCGCTGGACTTAACAAAAAAATCTCGGGGATTTGCACACACAGACCCGTAGCACTGGTAGGACTGTATGGCCCCTAATAAGTCCGCGGAGCAGGAGGTCTTCTCTAAACCAAGGTCTAAAGCCCACTGGTTAAATTGGTTTTTTGAGGCGTGAAGTGATGAACAGTACACCACTGTCTCACTGGCCTGCCCCCCCCTACATGTCCCAGTTATGGCTGGCCGATTACCTTATCTCTACCGTAAACAAACATTTGGGATGGGTTGTGCGGGAGGCCCAACGCAACCCATGACAATCAGTGCAGGTGTAGCCTTGAGGGATCAGTGCAGGTGTAGCCTTGAGGGGTCAGTGCAGGTGTAGCCTTGAGGGGTCAGTGCAGGTGTAGCCTTGAGGGACCAGTGCAGGTGTAGCCTTGAGGGGTCAGTGCAGGTGTAGCCTTGAGGGATCAGTGCAGGTGTAGCCTTGAGGGATCAGTGCAGGTGTAGCCTTGACGGGTCAGTCCAGGTGTAGCCTTGAGGGGTCAGTGCAGGTGTAGCCTGGCAAGACAGTTTGTCTTTGTGTTTGTTTTTTTTGTATGAGGAAGTGGGTTGTGACATGTGGGAGTGGGTTGTGTCATGGGGGAGTGGGTTGTGACATGGGAGAGTGGGCTGTGACATGGGGGAGTGGGTTGTTACATGGGGGAGTGGGTCGTATCATAGGGAGTGGGTTGTGACATTGGAGAGTAGGTTGTTACATGGGAGAGTGGGTTGTTAGATGGGAGAGTGGGTTGTTTATAAAACCATTAATTAACAACAGGATAAGAAACAAGAAGTGATCACGCAACTTCTGGTCACAGGCTGGCTGGCCGGGTCTTCTGCCCTTCTAATCAAGGTCACCTAGGCCACTTGAGCTGAGGTGTGTGTGTGTTAAATAATTCCTGTATTCTACTGTTTAAGCTTTAACAATAACTTTAAACATAACAACAACAACTTAGATCATATTAACAACTTTGAACATAAACAACAACAACAATTTATACCATAGTAACAACTTTCAACATTCAACATAACAACAACTTGGACCATAATAACAACTTTCATTTTATTGTAATAATAATTAATGCCATTTAATACTAAGGATAACCTACAGTAATTTAATACTTCTGAAAACCTGGTGTACAGTAAGTGATTGTGGTGATTGAGAGAGAGAGAGAGAGAGAGACAAGGGGGGGGGGTAGGGTGGAGCAGGCAGGTACAAAGCCAAACCCGGGTTGAGGTGAGGATTACGGACTTGTTTTGTGGCGCTTTGTACAGGCTGGCTGGTCTGGTTTCCCTGACGAGTTCCTGGAAGCGAGTTGAAAATTTTCCTAGAGTGGCCATTGTGTTCACTCTGGTTCAGCCTGGTTTTTCATCCGCGCGCCCGCGCGTGTGTCTGTAATAATAATAATAATAATAATAATAATAATAATAATAATAATAATTAACGGTTTATTGAAAGAGCATGGCAGCCGGAAGGCTGAAAATATACAGCCGCATATTTGGGGAATGGGTCCCTTGATTTACAAATAATACACAAGTAACATAAGTGATTATATATATATATATATATATATATATATATATATATATATATATATATATATATATATATATATATATATATATATATATATATATATATATATCTTGATAAAATCACACACTAGTCACGTCACCCCCCCCTTCTTAAAGCCTCTTACGTGTGTGTTGGTGTGAGGATTAGTGGTGACATCATTATACCTGACTCATAAGCTTTTAAGGTCACTCCTGTATATGTGCTTCCTCTGCTCATGTAATCCAGTTGCTCTCTGAAGATGTTCCGATTACAGACGAAAGCCAAGGTGCCCGCTGTTTCCCCTTTCCCGTGTGATTTTATCAAGCATTTTATCAAAATTTATCTTATCCACGTTTTTATTGTGGATATATATATATATATATATATATATACATATATATATATATATATATATATATATATATATATATATATATATATATATATATATATATATATATATATATATATATATATATGTATATATATATGCTGATAACCACAAGGAAAGAAGAAAACGCGAAGTTCCCAAGCGCTTTCGTGTAATTCACATCTTCAGGGGTGAGTACAGACTAGAGAGAGAAATACAAACCAAGGTGTATATATACAGAGGAGGGTGAGACCAGGTCCACAATGGTCAGGTATTAGGTAATGACCCTACTAATCTTTAAATAGCACACAACGGTTGGTGGTCAGGTCAGATGGTCATGTAACCAGGTGAGAAGGGAGTTAGATGAGGGTACACAGTCGGAGGTTTGAAAGGTTATGCAATGGTGTTGCTTGCCCTGGCTTATTTCTGCTTAGGTTCCCTAGTGTTAGTATCTTCAAGCCTGGAATAGATTTACATACTTGTTGCTTCAACTGTTAAACTCTTGCGCAGGGCAGCACATACAACATATATAATAATAAGATACATGGCCGCTTAAAAAAAAAGGGGGGGGGGAAGTTGGGGAAAAATACAACTTGTGAACAAAAAGAAATATTTGTACATACTAAAAAGGCAGCAGAAATTATTAACAAGATACAATGGCAAAAACAAAAACTCGTCAGCATTCGTCGAGATCCCGGGTGGCGCGTGGTCCATCACCACCTCCACCAATCGGTGCCCGGCATCAGGGTGGACGACGCAGTAGATACGGTGGTTGGCGTTTCCTGTCCCGTCCGGCGGTCTGCCGCGGTGTGTCGCGTGCCTCACTTCCTCCACTTGAACTTCTGTGTAGAGCGGCAGTTCCTGACACATTCCAGATGGATTTTTCTAGTCCCATCTGAGTTTCCTCTGTAGAGTCTCATTTTCTGTCGTGGTCCAGATGGATTTTTCTAGTCCCATCTGAGTTTCCGCCCTTCCCGGCCGGGATCAAAGCTGGTCCACTGCTTGGGGTATCATCGCTTTGGATGGCGTGTAGGGCAGGGTCCACGGACAAGAGTTCGCCCTCCGTACGTGAGTGTCGGCGAGACCCCTGACCGTCCTGTCCCACACCCTCACAGTGGTGAATCCCTCCCTGGGTGGGCCACCCAGGGTTTGCTTGTTTCTTCCTCTACTTGTAGTCAGGTCACTTCTGTTTCGTCCCCAATGGTGTGGTAAACACCGACGAGGCAGATCCCGGGTGGGCCGAGGTCAGCCATTACTTGTCTGGTACCTGGGGGTTCCATTCCCGGAGTGGAAGTGCGTGGGACCAGTTGACAGGTCCTGAAACGTAGGGAGCTGTCGTCTGCATCGCCACTGGGACCTCTAGTTGTTTGTTGCCTGTTGCTTGCTGCTACTGAAGTTGCAGGTCGGGGTTTCGGGATTTTCTCCTGGGTTCCAAGGAGACGACCTGATTCCCTGCCTGGAGCTAGGTGCTGCGCTGGTCCTGCATGGCGTAGCTGGCTCAGGCTGATGGTACCCATAGATGTTGTCTGTCAGTATTGTGGGCTGTGAGACCGTAGCCTCGGTGCGTGTCTCGTCGTTCAGCAGGCGAGCGACGAGACACAGCCCAGTGTCTTCAACCAGATCGAGGGCCAGCATTATGCAAGCCCGTTTCTGGAGCTTGGGGCTTGCAGTGTCGACGTGAAGGCGTCACCCATTCGCCGCGGGGTTGCCCGCTGCGTGTCCCGCTCGTGTCGGGCATCCATTATGAGTCAGGATGCGTTGGTCTCAGCTCATCTGGTAGGGGGTCAGCTGCAGCTGTGGTGGTGTCATCTCCGACTTTTGTGCAGGGTCAGGGAGACCTCGCCCAGGCCCGTGAAGAGCAAGGGCAGTGATGACTCTGTAGCTTAGTAGAAAGACAAGATCCCGGGGTGGAGAATCAACAATTAGAAGTGCCCCTAGACTCGTTACTTTAATCTATGTTCTGTGACCTGGTGTTATATCTATGAGCCCTAATCTGATCAGGTCTTACTGGTACAAGTGGGGCAGTAGCTTGGGGAGTTCTCTGATTATTACTTGGGGTGTGAGGCACCTGATTGTTCTGAGGGGGGTGGTCAGCTGCTGGTGGAGGGATAGGGTGTTGGGAAGGGAATGTTACTCCTAGAGGGGGCTGGTTGGTGAGGCCTGATTTGTTCAAGACGTCATCGTCGATAGTTGCCAGCTTCAATCTATTCACATGCACAGTTTCCTGACGTCCCCCCTGGCAAAGCGGGGAAATAGTGAAGTTTACTTTGCTGGGTTGGGCGGTTACTCTATATGGACCCTGCCATCTCTGTTGCAACTTAGAGGGGGTATCGGGGGAGGATGATTCGTTAGTTAGGAAGACCAGGGTACCTACGGTAATATTGGAAGGGGTGACCCTGAGGTTATAGTAGGTGGCGTTGTGTAAGTGACCTTTCCTGTTTAGTTCCTGCACCCGAGTAAAGACCGTTTGTAACCTGTTTTGCAAGACAGAAGGGTAGTCCTCGCCATAGGATAGGGGTGGGGGGTTGATTACACCAGCAGGAAGGTTTGGATCCCTACCAAAGTGAAGGAAGTAAGGAGTGTTATGCAGGGTGGTATTAATTGCGGTGTTCATGGCCAGTTGTGCAAGAGGTAGCTGATCGTCCCAACCGCCGTACTGATTATTAACCAAAAACGACAAGTGATCTTTCAACGTGCGGTGGGAACGCTCAACCATGGCATTAGCCTGTGGGTGGTAACTAGTGGTTAGATTTGACTTAGCCCGCAGCAAGTCGCACGCCTTCTGAAAGATGCCCGAGGTAAACTCTGTCCCTTGATCACTTAGAATGACCCGGGGACATCCATGAGTACCAATGTATTGTAACAGGGCTTCACAAACTGTCTCTGCGCGTTTATCGGGGATGGGTATATAGGTCGCAAAACGTGAATAGTGATCGACGATGGAAACAACGTATCTGTTTCCCCGATGTGAACGTATTGTCATGTCAGTTAGATCGATCGATACCCGTTCCAAGGGCTGAGAGGCTGGTGGAAACTCCTGCAGCTCTCCCTGTCTCTTTGGGGTACCCTTCCTTAACTGACATGGCAGACATCCTTTGACAAATGCCCCAACTTTCCGCGCTAGATTGGGCATGAAAAACATAGAGCGTGCACGTGCATATGTGCGACATTCACCCGGGTGGGCTGCGAATTGGGAAGAGTGAGCTACTTCTAGGGCCGAGTTTTCCAAGGATGCGGGGATGACTACGAGTTCTGTGGGTTGTTCATCATCCTGTTTCATAGTAACAAGATACAGGACTCCGCTTAAAAGACTGAAATCACAAAGTGAGGCTTTGTTGACCTTCTTGGGGAGCGGACCCCCCTCAAGGAACTCAATGACAGGACCCCACTGTGGGTCTTCGAGTTGGTGTTGGCGCACCTCGTTAGGTGATAGGTCCCCAAAAATGGGCTGAGTCATGCTGCTAGGATTCCCGACATTATTTATAGGTAATACATTACGGCTCAGTGCGTCTGGTACTACGTGGTTCTTGCCTGGCTTATGCAAAATGGAGAAGTTATACGCATTTAGAAAGACTGCCCAGCGTGCTACCCGTGCATTAGGAGTTTTACCTTGGAAGATATATATTAAAGGACGGTGATCAGTGATTACATAAAAGTGTCTACCAAATAGGTAAGCATCAAAGGAAGTTACGGCCTTGACAATAGCCAAGGCTTCTTTCTCAGTTGTGGAGTAGCGGAGGGCAGCTCCGCTCAATTTCTGGGAAAAATAAGCAATAGGGATGGGGTTATCTTCACCACCTTGCATGAGACAGGCTCCCAGTGCTTCGTCGGAAGCGTCAGTGTGCACGTAAAACGGCTGCGTGAAGTCCGGCAGTGCTAACATTGTTGCCGACTTCAATAAGTCCTTAAGATGGTTAAAAGCTTTATCTGCCTCCCCCGACCACCGAAACTGAACCGACTTCTTTGTAAGTTTCGTAAGGGGGAGGGCCGCCTCTGAAAAGTGAGGGATGTGACGTCTGAAAAAATTGGCGGTGCCGAGGAACTGTTTCACACCCCTGGCTGTGGTGGGGGGTGGCATCTCTGCTATCGCTTTCACTTTCACCGGGTCGGGCCTAACGCCGCCATGACCTACGATGAATCCCAGGAATTTAACTTCCTGGCGCGCGAACGCGCATTTCCTAAGGGACACTTTCAGTCCGGCCGCTTTCATGACCGAGAGAACCTCATCTACATCCCGCATGTGAGAATCCATGTTTTTACTATAGACGATAACATCGTCCAGGTAAGCCATAGCGTTCCGCCCAAGCACGGGTGTGAGACTGTGGTTCACAGCCCTCATGAACGTGGCCGGTGCTCCCTTTAGCCCGAAAGGTAACCTGTTGAAACAAAATAGACGGCTGCCGTCCGCGAAAGCAGTTTTGGGGCGGTCAGCCGGGTCGACAGGTATACTCCAGTACGCATCCTTACAGTCTAGAACTGTGAATATAGAAGCTCCGTTCAATTGGTCCAGTGTCTCGTCAATTCTGGGCAAGGGATAGCTATCAGCAATGGTGTCCTTATTAAGTTCCCTATAGTCTACACAGAATCTAGTTGACCCGTCCTTTTTTCTGACTAATACGACCGGGGAGCAATAGGGGCTAGTACAAGGGGAGATGACACCACGTTCCTCCATTTGGCGACATAAGTCCCTAATTTGAGTTTTAGCCGCCTCAGGAAGCCTCCACTGCCGTACTCTGGTGGGGGGAGCGGAGCCGGTATTAATTTTGTGTGAAGCTGACATCAGGCCGAGGTCCTGATCTGAAGTTGCAAACAGATCTTCATGCTGCTTTATTATAGAGCGTAGACGTTCTCTAATAAGGGTGGGTAGGTGATCTATGTCAAGGGATTCTATTGCAGTGGCGAACATTTGCTGTGACTCTACGAATTCTGTGTCACTCCTAATGTTATATCTCGTAGAATCAAAATGCTCCAGATCCTCTACTTTATCGACCGCACAGACTGTTCCCACTGAATGACCAGGAGTAAGTTTAAATTCCCTGGGGGTGGGGTTTATGACTGGGACGCTAGGCTGCTGAGTGTTAATGAGCCCCGACTGCACGTATGGGGACATTTTATGAGGGGTTTCAACAAATACATACTCCTGATCCTCCGTGGAACTGTCGAACGACCTTGACCATCGAACGGGCAGAACAACACTAGAATGGGGAGGGATGACAGTGGCGTGCGTAGGGTGTAGCTGGGGGGTGCGGGGGGCTGGGGGCGTTTAGGCTTAATGAGGTGGACGGGCAGACCAGACCTATTCCTAATAGGAGTACCTGCATAATCTCTACCATCTAGAGTCACGGTATACCGGCTCCCATCAAACTGGATTCCATACTTAAACCTACACAAGAAATCTGACCCAATAAGAACATCCCCTGGGAAAAGATCACCGCTTACCACAACCAGCGCGTGAACAACTATCTTATCTCCTAAATCTACAGTTATATCTCTGGAATCCAATGTTGAGAGGCGGTTCCCCGTGACGCCACGTAACTCAGGAACTTTATGCTTTCCCCCTAGGCTCATCTTGGAGGCCACGTTCTGTTTCACCAAGGACACCGAGGAGCCTGTGTCAATGAAAGCTTCAACCCGTTTCCCTCCCATTTTCAACTTAATAATTGGCCTGTCTTCCCTAGTCACCATCAACGCCTCGCCCTTGTCTTTAGTAGTAGGGACATAACCTGCGAATGTGTCCCCACTCAGCACATGCGTAACAACGCATTCCGGTGTATGGACACTCTCTGCCGGTATGTCCCTGGTCGCCACACCCATCACACTGGTTTCCCTCACATTGGAAGGGACATCCGTGCACCGCGTGGGACCATGCCCCACAGGAGGAGCAGCGAAAAGGCTTCGGAGCTCTATACCACCTATCCCGCATGGGCGGGCCCGGGCGCGCACTTGTGACTGCACGGGGGCGGGGGTCAATCCCAGCCCGCGCCCCGCGGGTCCCTGCCCCGGACGGCTGGCCGCCCCGTGGCGCATTACCCAACGTGTTTATACCTACTGTATCTAACCCTGATTGCTCCCGCCCTTCCTCGTGGAACGATGACTGTTCCTGTCGCTTCCTTTCGTCCCGGCTGAGATTCTCCACCATCAGTCTCAAGAATTCATCCTCCCAGACAGAAGGGGTGTTACGTGTAGGGGTGGGAGGGGCGGCGTGAATTGTCGACACAAAATGAGAGGAGGGGGTGGGTTTCCTGAGCTGTATATACGTCCGCGCTGCTTTAATTGCGTTCTCGATCGTAGTTATCCCGCTCGCCGCCATGTACGTACGCATCTCGCCGGGTAAGCCCGACAGAAAGTAAGAGAGTACTAGCTCAGGTGGGAAGAATTGTGGGTGATTCACTCTCGCCATCTTCACAGCACTACCTATGCATGATAGGTAAACATTTAGTGATGAACACTCCTCTGGCTTGATATTAGCTAAACGTGTCGTGTGATCTTGTAATGTGTTACCCTGGCTGTAAATTTCCCGTAATCCGTTCGCGAACGTGTCCCACGTGGTAGCATTCTTTACTGTCGGATTAAATCCTAGCACACCTTTCGCGTCACCGCCCAATCGCATACGTGCCGTCCTAAGGCGGCATTCCTCGTATTCCTGAAGGGTTTCCGGGAATGCACTTTCAATGTCTCCTAACCACTGTTCCAGCCTATCTGCTGATGTTGCAGGCTCACGGCCATCGCCCTCAAACATGGGTATCTGACTGACCAATTGTGCTGCACTACTAGCTGAAACGGGCGTAAGGAAGGGGTCTGGCATGCTGGAGGGGTTGGGAGGTGCTAAGGTGTACGTGAGCGTGGGGAGGGGAGTGGCGAGAGAGGGTGCAGGGTGGTTAAGGGGTAGGGGGGGAGAGTAGGTACTAGTGGATTGTTCAGGGAACGGGAATAAAACGGAAGTCGTTGGTGTAGTGTTAACGGGAGTCATATTAGCTTGCGAGGAGGGCTGGGAAGTACTGATCGTGGAAGTCGAAATTGTCAATGTTGACGATGACGTCTGTGGGTGGGACGAGGAGGGGGTTTTACTGACACTTGCCCTGGTTGAGTTCTCGACCATTGTTCCCCGTTACCCAACAATATGTGGACTAGGGAGGGAGGAGTGGATACTGTCACCACTTGTACCACACTGAAGGACAGGAATTATATTACAAATGCTACCACCCTTGTACTGCCTGCTTCGTCAAGATAGTTACGAGTTTACTTCAAAAGATTCTAACTATCACTGTACTGAACACCAAGGGGAAGAGGCGTGAGTTTTACGTTAAGTGCGCTGCCACCATTGTAATGAGACAAAATCTCACATGAAGAGGTAAGTTAGGAGGTTATAGTAGTAGAGTATTATAGCGAGAGGAAATGGTAGCGTGTCTCGAGGGTGTGATGTCAACACTGTATATTAACACAGGCACAGTACAAGTGTAGTATATAAAACACCAATGCGTGTTACAGCTTTATTTTACTAGTTCAATAGGGGGGATTAATGGGGGGGTTCGTACACAATTTATGATAGACTATGGTATTCTCGTATAACCTAACCTCACAATTAGAATGGGCACTTCACTAAGTCGATCGTTGGGGAGGTTCGGGATCACTGCACTTCTACAGTCTACACAGCCAGCACTTACTGTTACACGTTGAGTTGACAGCACTCTGTCGATGGACCCGGCTGAGACTTCGTTACACTTAGTGGCGGGCTTCTCTCGAGCGGGACTGGGGACGTGGTAGCTGGCCCTTCTTGGTTACAAGACACACTCTCGTGAGGGAGGGCTAGGACGTCCTATATATTGGAAGACCAGCCGTCAGGTTGAGCTGATCGGGGGGGCGGCGAAGGGTCTCCTTACATTTGCCCTCGCTAATGTAGGGTCAGGTCTGGACTTTTTCAGAGACTATAAGTTGTATCTTCTGGAGAAGTCATCAGGTGGGGCCGTGTGACATGAGAGGCCCTGGTTGATTTGTGGCCTCTTGACTTGGGCTCGAGAGTTACATTTGACCTGGCTAATGTGAGGTCAGGTCTGGACTTCTTCTGCGATGTAGGTTATTGTGTATATTGGGAGAGAGTCGGCTGGTGCCTTCTTACATGTTTGTTGGGCCGTGTGACATGGGAGGGGGAGCCTGGCTGATTTATAACCCTTGGTCAGCCGTGAGAGTTACCCTACACTTTTGACCTCCCTAATGTCGGGTCAAGTCTGGACTGTTTCTGAGATGTAAGCTGTGGTCTGACAACCCATCACTACATATATATATATATATATATATATATATATATATATATATATATATAAATATATATATATATATATATATATATATATATATATATATATATATATATATATATATATATATATATATATATATATATATATATATATATATATATATATATATATATATATATATATATATATATATATATATATATATATATATATATATATATATATATATATATATATATATATATATATATATATATATATATATATATATATATATATATATATATATATATATATATATATATATATATACAGTATATAATATACATGTAGTCTGTTCACCTGAAGATGTGAATTACACGAAAGCGCTTGGGAACTTGTGTTTCTTCTTTCCTTGTGGTTATCAGCATATACCTAGATCAAGCACCTACAGTATTTATTGCATATATATATATATATATATATATATATATATATATATATATATATATATATATATATATATATATATATATATATATATATATAATATATGTAAGTTTTTCTTGTAAAAGTAACCAATAAAATAACGAAGTGAAAAGTAAATACTATTGATAATTTTTTACTTGTTTACGAGTAAAAAGTAGTTGCCAGGAAAAGTTATTAGTTAAAAGTAGATAACTGGAAAAATTACTTAGTTACTGCAATCGATTATAAATACTTCGTTACTTGCCCAACACTGGTTTTGATAATTACGGCTCCTACCACAGTTTACTGTATGTGTTAAAGGCAACGTTCTGTCACCACACACATACCTTGCTATTGAGTGACTGTTTGTGTTCCTAGAAGCAATATATTAACGGATTTCCCAACATATAATTAATGATGTATTAATTTACATTTATTATCGTGTGTAATATCGACCAGAGGCTCTTTTGGTTCTTTTATTTTTATAAATTTCATGTTTTCTCGAAGGAAAATATTTGAAACAAAGTGGGAGAAGGAGCATGTAAACTTTTACTTTTGTTACTTTTATATTTTAGTGATTTTTTCTTAGAACTAGATGATCATGAATAGGAAGTTAGGAACTACACATATAAACACGGAAATTCTCGTTTTGTATTATGTATTTCTTATGTGTTGTGTATTGACATTATTACTGGTAGGTGATGAGTATGCGAGTTGAACAACTATTGTACAGATGCTAAAGTGATCCCCCCCCTCTCTCTTTCTCGGTATACAGTAGATCGATATTTTTGTCTGTATTCCTCATTTTTTCTTCCTTTCTCTGTCTGTATTATCTGTATGTCTTTCTCTTTCTTTATAATAAATTCTCACTTTCTCAACGCATGTCTGTTGTTTTTGTCCGTCTATCTATCACCGTCTGTTTCTCCGTTATCTTGTACGTCAGCTGCACCTGGTCAACACAGGTGTGCTCACCAAAACAACAACAATTTGGGTTTTCTCCTTTGGGAAATTTCTTGAGTTTAGTGATCGAGTGGTGTTCTTTGTTCATTATGAAGGTTTATTAACGTTTATGTTTATTATACATTGTTCATTGTTTAAAAAAAAAAGACATAAGTACTGTACTCTATATGTTTATTATACAGAGGTCACATACTTTTTATACTTAGGTTATAAGTTCATGTGCATTATGTGTTGTTTATTTAACTACACCTTTTCACATATTCGTTGAGACATTGTTACATAACTATTTGACAAATTTCATAACCGATTGACAGACAGAACACATATCGAATGACATTCTAAAATAACTGTTCTTTCATGCTAACGGAAATGATTGTCATAAGTTATGAAGTTGACAGACACGAGCAATAAACCGACAGTCTACTTATAGTTTGAGAATGTAACAATTGGAGAATGACATACCACCAACAGTTATTTTAGATTGTCACTCGTCTATGTGTGTTGAAGTTACAGTGTTCATTTTTGGTGGATATCAACGAAATATGATGCGAGAGGCTCAGACAATGACACAAACAATGTTGCTCTTTCCAGTATATTTTTGGGACCATCCGTAAAAAACAAAACAAACATAACATGCGCATTCAAAGTGGCGCTTTATTCCACAACTAAAATAAAACATAATAGAACATATTCACATAAATATTGGGTAACCTAGTTTATATCTAACACCCCCTCTTAAACTAGGGTACAACCTCTTATAATACCAAACTTCTTTAGTTTCTCTTTAGATACTGGTTTAGTGAACATATCAGCAATGTTATTTTCTGAAGGAACATACTGCAGATTAATAATACCATCTTCTACTTCTGATCTAATAAAATGGTACTTAATATCGATATGTTTCGACCTTTGATGATGTACAGGGTTTTTAGCCAATGCAATAGCTCCCTGATTATCAGCATTCAATGTTACAGGTTCTCAATTAGAATTTTGCATATCAGTTAACAACTGTCTTAAGAAATTAGCCTCTTGCATAGCTGCTGTTAAAGCCATATATTCAGCTTCACATGAGGACAATGCTACAACATTCTGTTTCTTAGATTTCCAAGAAATCAAAGGACCATCTTCATTTAATTGATAACTGTAACCTGTAATACTACGCCTGTCTTCCGATGCACCCCTATCTGAATCACAGTAACCAATCAATTTTAATGGACTGTTTGATTTCCTGAACTTTAAGTTATAATTAATTGTACCTTTAACATATTTCAAAACATGCTTAGCTAATTCAATAGTGCTTTTGTAGGCTTTGCCATATGTTGCGACAATTTTGAAACAATATAAGATAGATCCGGTCTTGTACCAGTCATTACATAGATCAAACTGCCGACAATTTGTCTGTACAATCTCGTATCACACAGTCCTTTAGAGTCACTACTAATGATTTTACTTACACTTAAATCACATGGTATTGACTTAGGGTTGCAGTCAGACATTTTAAATCTATTAAGTATTTTCTCTAAATATTTAGTTTGATTTATCTTAATACAGTCATCTTCCAATTTGAACTCCATACCTAAGAACCAAGACAATTTTCCTAAATCTTTCATTTTAAATTTATTACACAGGGAAGTTTTACATCACTCGGTATGTCACCATTACTAGCTGCAATAATTATATCGTCTACCCAGATAATAATAATTACCTTCACCTTGTTTACAATTCTCGTATACACACAATAATCTACAAGAGATTGATGAAAACCTTCACTCAAAAGAAAATTATGTAGCATGTTGTTCCAATTTCGGCCACTTTGTTTCAAACCATATATAGATTTCTTTAATTTACAAACAAAATTTTCACCTTCTTTATTACTTTTAACATAACCTTCTGGCTGTTCTAAATAAATTTCACAATCTATATCAGCATTCAGATAAGCAGTTTTAACATCCATTTGGTGAATTATAAGGTTGTCTTGTATTGCTTGTTGCAGTAACATCCTTATTGATGTAACATGAGTTGTTGGTGAGAAGGTTTCTTGATAGTCCACATCTTGAACTTGTGAATAGCCTTTAGCTACATACCTAGCTTTGAATTTTTCTTCACTATCAGGGCCAAGTTTCACTGCATAGACCCATTTTCCACCAATTACTGATCTACCTTCAACTGGTGGCATGAGTTCAAATGTGTTATTGTCTCTTAGAGCCTCCATTTCTTCATCCATAGCTTTATGCCACTGCATGGACTCTGGAGATGAGACTGCCTCTTGGTAGTGTCTTGGAATATCTGCAACTCTGTAGCAAAAATCAACAGAACACCTGGAAATATTGGAAAAGTCAGGTTCCATAACATAATCTTCCATATGTTTGGGTTTTTGTCGTTGCCTCGAAGGGTATCTGTTTTTCTGTTTTTCAGTGTCTTCTGCAGCTGTCTCATTTGTAATAACTTCAGTATCTGGCTCTGGGTTAGGTGCTGTATATCTTTTATATTCATGTTTAACATCTAACACCACATTTTCCTGATTAAAATTGTTACTGAATTTTACACATCTAACTCTCTTAATATCATATATCTCTGGAAAATATACTAGATAGGCTGGACTCAGTCCATCATCTCATAGGAACACTCCTTGTTCACTGCGAGGGTCCAACTTCTTCTTGTTCTGGACATAAGCATGGCATGGACTTCCAAATACATGCATGTGGCTCAGATTTGGCCTTTTTCCAGTAAACATTTCATAGGGAGTTTTCCCAATCCTCGGGTTGTAGCATCTGTTACGAATGTATGCTGAAGCTTTCGCAGCATAAGTCCATAGAGTCTTAGGTACCTTTGCTTCCAACAATAAGCATCTGGCCATATCAAAAATAGACCGCCAAGCTCGCTCTGCTGTACCATTTTGATGTGGTGAATATGGAGCAGAAAATTCATGCTTTATGTGATTTTTAATCAGTAGACTTTTAAATTCAGTGGAAGTGAATTCACCACCATTGTCAGACCTTCGTCGTTTGACAGATCCATATGGAGCAGAATCCGCCAAGAATTTTTCTGTAGCTGCCAGAGTATCACTCTTAGATCTCAAAAAATAAATCATTATCATACCAGAGAAGTCATCTACAAAGGAAAGAACATAAGAACATAAGAATGGAGGAAACTGCAGCGGGCCTATTGGCCCATACTGGGCAGTCCCGTTTACACCCAACCCCTATTGCTCATATGAGCATCCAACCTATGTTTGAAGCAATTCAGCTTATTCGAGTTAATGATGATATTTGGTAACTTGTTCCATTCATCCACTACTCTGTTTCCAAACCAGTGTTTACCTATTTCACGCCTAAATCTAAATTTGTCTAATTTAAAACCATTGTTACGAGTTCGATCCTGGTTGGATAGTTTGAGTACCTTTGTAATGTCCCCTTTGTTTAGCCCTGACTTCCACTTATACACCTCTATCAGGTCGCCCCTCGCTCTACGTCTCTCGAGGGAGTGCAAATTAAGATACTTTAACCTGTCTCTGTACTCAAGGTTCCTAATGGCCGGGATTAGTCTTGTCATTCTCCTCTGAATTCTTTCCAAGGATTCTATATCCACATTCTGTATCACGGTGACCAGAACTGAACTGCATAATCCAGGTGTGGTCTCCCAAGAGCAAGATACAGTTTTAGGATGACCTCGCTAGTCTCGTAACTAACACTCCTTTGTATGAACCCAAGTACTTTATTAGCCTTGTTACGAGCAAAAACACATTGTTTACTTGGATTAAGGTTCCTACTTATCATTACTCCTAAATCTCTCTCGCAGTCGGATTTCTCTATGGCATCGTTGTTCATCTGGTATCTGGTTTCCCTGTTTACATCTCCTATACTGAGTACTTTACATTTGTCGACGTTGAATTTCATCTGCCATTTTTCAGACCATTCAAAAAATTTGTTTAGATCTTCCTGTAGTTTTGCCGATTCCTCGTCAGATTTGATAACACGTCCTATTTTAGTGTCATCAGCAAATTTACTTATGTTGCTGTCAATGCCGATATCTATGTCGTTTATGTATATAATAAATAATAATGGTCCAAGTACTGAGCCTTCGTGAACTCCACTTGTGACGTTGCTTCAATGGGACTTCGTGCAGTTAATGCTCACTCGCTGTTTCCTGTCCTGTAACCACGCCCTAATCCATTTAAGGATGTCACCTTTGATGCCATGAGCTTCTACCTTTCTAATTAGTCTTTCGTGAGGGACTCTGTCGAAGCCCTTGCTAAAGTCGAGATATACCACATCATAATTGTGCCCCTCGTCCACCGATTCGAAAACTGATGAAAAGAATGTTAATAGATTAGTTAGGCAAGAACGTCCGCTTGTGAAGCCATGCTGGGAATCATTGATCAATCTGTGCTTCTCCAGGTGATTTCGAATAGAGTTTGAAATGATTGCTTCCAGTAATTTGCCTACTATTGATGTTAGGCTGATTAGGCGGTAGTTAGAGGATAGTGATCTATCCTCCTTCTTGAAAATCGGTATTACATTCGCTATCCTCCAGGATTCTGGTACTACACCTGTTTTTAATGACATGTTAAACAACTTTGCTAAGGGCATACTAAGCTCTTCCTTACATTCCTTTAATACTCTGGCAAATATCTCATCGGGACCAGGTGACTTATTAGGCTTTAGTTTGTCTATTTGCTTACTAACATCGTTACTAGTCACTACTATCTCACTTAATTTGTTTTCTTCAATATCTCTGAATAGAGTCGGTGCCTCGGGTATCATGTTTAAATTTTCCGTGGTGAAAACTGTTGAAAAATATTTATTCAAATTATTGCTCATTTCTCCGTCGTTATCAGTGAGCTCGCCGAAGTCTGACCGTATTGGTCCAATCTTTTCTCGTGTTTTAGTTTGATACATTTGGTAGACTCCTTTGGGGTTTGTCTTCGCCTCCCTTGCTATCCTTACCTCATTATTCCTCTTTGCTTTCCTTATCTCGGTTTTAACCCTACTCACCAATACCCTATAATAGTCCCGGAGGTGAATTTCGCCACGATTTATCCTTCTACCTGTAGCCTTCCTTTGGCCAATAATGTTCAGTGTACCCCACGAAAGGCTGAAAATCAAACTAGAAGGGTATGGAATTCAGGGAAATATTCTAGAGTGGATAAAAGACTTTCTAATGACCGCAAGCAGTGTGTGGTGATTAATGGCACGAAATCATCAACTGTACCTGTCACAAGCGGGGTACCACAGGGTAGTGGATTGGGCCCACTGCTGTTTGTTTGTTTCATAAATGACATGCCTGACGTTGTACAGTCCTCCATACAAATGTTTGCCGATGACGCCAAGTTATTTCGGGAAATCGAGAACCAAGCGGAATGTGAAAAGCTGCAGAAGGATCTCTGTGAGTTCCAAGAATGGTCAAAGAAGTGGCTGCTGAGATTCAATGTCACGAAGTGTAAGAGGATGCACCTGGGGTGTACCAACAGTAAGGAGGCGTATCATATGTCCCAACAGGGTGAAGAAACTTCACTATTTGAGACTGAATGTGAGAAGGACCTAGGTGTGTGTATTGACAATGAGCTGAAGTTTTCGGGCCATTGCGAGAAGGTAAATCAGGCAAATAAATTATTAAGTCTTATAAGAAGGTCGTTCAGATATCTACACGGTCCGTCTCTCGTAACGATCTTCAAGAGTGAAGTGCTTCCCCCACCTGGAGTACTGTCACCCCGTCTGGTCCCCGAGATATGCTTGGGACAGTCAGTTGGTTGAAAATGTTCAAAGGAGAGCCACCAGACAAGTGCCTGCATAAGCATTTCAAGGGGCACTATTCAGTCGAGTGTCCTTACTTGGAGCTGGCAGACGCTCGCCCCACAAGGGGTCACAGCTCAAGATTGAAGAAGCCGCAAGTCCAGAAAACTGTGAGTGCAAACTTTTTCGAAGTGAGAGTTGTAAACTCTTGGAACAATCTGCTAGAAAGTGTTGTGACGGCACCGAGTGCGAATTCTTTCAAGACCAGACTTGACCAACACTGGAGCAGGTTCAGGTACATTCAGGGGCCGGTGCATGCCCAGTACCTGCCAACAGTGTGTGACAAAGATGTGACCGATCGCCCAAGCGGCTAACGAGCCGATCAGTTGTTAAGAAGATAAAAGTAAAAGTAAAGATCTTCAAGAGTGAAGTGCTTCCCCGATCTGGAGTACTGTCATCCCGTCTGATCCCCGAGATATGCCAGGGACTGTCAGCTGATTGAAAATGTCCAAAGGAGGGCCACCAAACTGGTGCCTGCACTGCGGCACCTCAGCTACCCGGAGAGATTGGAGCGCCTGAACTTGCCTAGCTTATACTACAGACGGGCAAGAGGAGATCTGATTGAGGTGTACAAGCATCTCAGAGGGCATTACTTAGTCGAGTGTCCCTACGTGGAGCTGGCAGACGCTAGCGCCACAAGAGAACACAGCTCAATGTTAAAGAAGCCGCAAGTCCGGATAACTGTGAGGGGTAACTTTTTCGGAGTGAGAGTTGTGAACTCTTGGAACAATCTGCCAGAGTGTGGTTAAAGCACCGAGTGTGAGTTCTTTCAAGACCAGACTTGACCAACACTGGAGCAGGTTCAGATACATTCAAGAGCCGGTGCATGCCCAGTACTTGCCAACAGTGCGTAAGAGACGTAACAGATCGCCCAAGCGGCTAACGAGCCTATCAGTGGCGAAGAGGGTAAAATTAATTATATTGTTACGACTCTCCTCCTTTCACCGCTTACCCAGCTTCCACCACTGGTTACCAGCGGATAGGATCGTATTTACAGAAGCAGTAGATATATTACAAGAGATGTAGAATTACTACTGGCTGTTCCGCCAATCTCCGGTAATTTCCACTAGGTCACAGAAACACACTTGTGCACTGCAGTCTTCTTTAATAAGCACTGATTCTTGACAACATTGTTAACAGTGTAGGGTCTTCACAGTTTGACTTCACAATTCGAATATATAGTCCGCACACCACCAGTGTACAATTCCTTAGTCTTCTCACTTTATATTGTGCACAACAATTCCACAATACTTGCACAACAATTGTCTTCAGTTGTTCTGCTAGGCTTAGTCTTTACACTAGGAACAGAGACGAGGGACTAACTGCCCCTAGTCAGTCAGTCAGTCAGGACACCGAGATAAGAGAGCTTTGGCTCCGAGGTGAACAAGGAGATTTAGGGCAACGTATAGTTAAGAAGAGGGAAGTACAGAAGGAGAATGATAGCAGGTGGGCTTTCCACCTTGCGGAGGCTGGATTGTGGTTTAACCAGTGACAGACGTCCCTCAGTCCTCCAGGGGCAATGGAGGTTAGATAAGCTAAGCTAAGCTGGTTTAAAGTGCGATCCAAGGGAATGTGCTGTTTTAGGGTTTGTTGGAGGCTCCCTTCAGGTGCTTGTGTTGCTGAAGGGATGTTCCTCATCTTTTGTGATTGTGATTAGGGGGTCCTTCCAGGTCCATGTGTAACTGGCAAGATAATTCACATCTGTATGGTTATGCATGTGGTGTTGGTCTTTCTTGTTTGGATGTTTCTTGGAGGGTCCCTTCAGGTCCTTGTGTAACTGAAGGGATGTTCCTCATCTTTAGTGATTGGGGGGGGTCCCACCAGGTCCTTGTGTGAACTGCCAGGATAGTCCCCATCTTTTCGGTTATATGAGTGGTGTTACTCTCTCGCGTATAATGGTTCCGGGCTGATTGTGTTAATGTTGATGCTTCTTGGCCACCAGCTGTGTGATATATTGTTGTTTGCCTGTAGTAGTTCCTGTAAAATAGGGTCTTGTGTGCGATGTAGTTTGTCCCAGATCGTTTCTGCTTTTTGTGTGTTCTTATGTTAATTGTGTCTATGTTATGTTCGATGTGTATGTCTCTTATTTTTTGACTGTATGGCGGCCTATGTCTTGCTGCTCTTCTTAGTGCTGTATTTTAGACTGCTTGCAGCTTGAGTTTCTTTATTTTAGTTATTGTGTTAAGTGGAATTGGTGGGTTTTCAATGTGTGGTCTTACGAGTGATTCGTATAGATGTAGCTGTGTTTTGGTGTTCAGTTTTCTAAAGCGACGGAGTTTGGTTAGTTGTAATTTGGCTTTCGTCAATCTTTCTCTAATGTGTTGGTGTACCCTTTTCTGGTGAGTTTGAGTCCCAGTGTTTTTCCACTTTCTTCATATGGTAACTGTTGATTGTTGATTATGACTGGGTATGGATTTATTTTTGCAATGTATATGATCTTTAGTTTTTGGATGTTGGTTTGGATTTTCCAGTTTCTCTCATAGTTGTTAATTGCTTCAATTTCTCTTCCTGTTCTTATGGCCATCATTTGTTTAGATCTCCCTGGATATTGTATTATTTGCGTGATATCGTCAGCGTATGCTATGTAGTCCGACTGTCTTGGGTCTGGTATGTCTGCTGTGTATATTGTGTACAGTGTGGGTGAAATGTTGCTGCCCTGTGGGACTCCACTGTGTATGTTGAAGGTTTGTCCAGTGTAGTTGTGTATAATGAGTTTGGCTTGTCTGTTGTCTAAGAAATTGCAGAGAAGGGTTGACATGTTTTTTGGCATGTCAAGTTGAATTATTTTCTGAGTCTGCTGTTGACTATTTGTTCTAGTATTTTGCCAGGTGTTTCTAATAGGAATATAGGTCTGTAATTTTCCGGCTTTGTTGGGTTTTTTCCGGGTTTGGGTATGAGTTTGATTTTGGCTGTTTTGAATCTCGTGGGGAAGTGTCCTTTTGCTAGTGAGGCGTTAATGATGTGTGTAAATTATTTATCAGTGTTGTGGGTATGTTTTGAAGGACAGTTTTGTTTATTTGACTTAGTCCAGGTGCTTTATTTTTAAAGCTGGTTATTATGTTTGTTATGTCTTTTGTGGTGATTGGCGTGGCTAATGTGTCTGCGCTGTTTAGTGTGTTGAGGTCTATTGTTCTTGGTGGTTGCCATTGTCTGTGTTTAGTGTAAGGTGTGTTGTTACCATCTGTTCTGTTACTCTACATTAGTTTCTGTTTTCTTCTTCAGTGATTTTATATATGTTACTCCAGAAATTTCTGAAAATCAGTTCTTTGTCAACAGATTCTGTAACTTTTACCCCGTTGTCATCTGTAAGATGGCTGTTATCTATGGAGTTAGTGCCCATTAGGTTTTTGTGATAGTCGGCCTCTGTGTTTGTGATTAGCTGGTTCCATTTGTCGTTGTGTGATTGTTTACATATTTCCTTCAGCTCTTCCTTTAGGTTTCTGAAAAGAGTTATTGTTTCTTGGTTCCAGCCGTGTGTATTTGTATGTTCTAGTAAGTTATTCAGTCTTGTCTTGATTATCTTCTGTTCGTCTGTTAATTGTGCGTGGGGTAGTGTACGGTAAGACGTTTTGGGGGTGTTGTTTTCCATGGCAGCCCGTGTCCGTTTATACTGTATATGCCTCACCAGACGCTTCTCGGACATCCTAGAATAACCCAGAGACGGCTGGGAGATTCTAGAACGTTCTACTCTGACCGAGGCTTACAATAATAAGTAAATCACAACAAAGATGATGCAATACATGCGAAAATATTCTTACATAATTAATACATGAACATATACACGAAAATTTCACAAAATTTGCCAAAATAAATGTTGCATGAGCAGGGCCGGTGCAAGATGATTTGGCGCCCTAGGCAAGCCTTTAGATGTGTGCCCCCTTGAAAGTTTTGATAAGCTAATGTGTGTACAGTAACCCATTACTACATTGTTTCTAACTCTCCAAACACCACTGATAACATAATTTTCATCTTGTGGCTTTATTACTTCATCCATGCAAATAACCAATTATTGTTATTACATTAAGTCAATAAATCCTTGATGTAAATGTCAATGAAACAATTTTTAGATATTTTTTTTATTTTAGGGTAATCTTTAAAAAATAATAACATATCATAAGCATTTAGCTCGCTCCAGCCTCCTGCGAGGTATAACCTACTATTATTACATCATTATTATATATTATTTGCCTGGCAGCTGGCGGCTCTGGCCGCTGGCCAGTCTCAGTGGGATTAGGTTATGCGAGGTCAAACTTCAGAGGTCAGGTAACCTTGCCTCATCCCGACAAAGGCAGGGAAGGGGCGGCTCAGCCGCCCTGGCAGTAAGGGAGGGGAGGGGATGGTGGGGTTGGGAGAAGGGTTCCTCAGATGTCAGCCTTCAGGTCACTGCTCGACAGTTCTCCAGGCCGCCAAAGATAAGGACCCGGGTTAGTCCCTCCGGGGGGTTAACGAATAATATTAAAAAAGAAAACACAGTCGGCTACCGTCTACCTACCCTCGCCTCCCTCCGACCCCCCACCCTTCTAACATCCTGCTCCGACCCTCCACGGCTCCACCACAGTGTCCACCACAGTTTTCCCTTCATTTTTAATTTTATCCAAGTTTGCCCTGAATTTGTGGCGCCCCCACATGTTGGCCCCCTAGGCGATCGCCTAGTTCGCCTAGTGGGTAGCGCCGGCCCTGTGCATGAGACATAAAACAATCAAACACCTGATTTACAAAATTATATTACGAAATTATGCCTGGGCATAACATTATTTAATTTTCTCCTTTCTTCCTACCTTCTTCTCTTCTTTTCTTTACTCTTAACTGGTTCTCTTTTCAAACTTTCTTTCAATTTCTTACTATATTAATTTCCTATGACATGACATAGAGGCGAGTGACATGGGGGAAGAAGGTTCAGTGGAAGGATAAAGGGAGGATGGAAGTGAGTTTTAGAAGGAGAGGGGGGGAAGGATAAAGGGGTAATCGAAGGGAATTGTAGTGGGAGAGAAAGGTGCTGTGGCTTAACACAGTTTACGTGGTGTTGGGTGGTAGGTTGTCGGGAGGCAGCTGCACCCAGCCCGGCCGCGGGGGGCGGGGGAGGGGTACCATGAATCAGGAATGCTTCAGGTCAGGCGTCAGGTGGGCGTCAGGTCGGGCAACGGTTTTTCTCTCTTCCTGGTCGGCTTCATCACTTGGGTGTGGTGTTTTCTTGGTGTTATTTACTTGATTGTTTGGTTTGATGGTTTGATGGACGGTCTGCTCGAAAGAAGTATCTTGGTCTTTTGTTGTGGGGGCTTTGTTAGGTTGAGGCTGAAGATCTTCTTTTCCTCCTCTTCTTGCAGGCTTGGACCGTCCAGTCGTGAGTGTTTAGGTCCTGTTCTTCGTGACCTTGTTGCTCGTAGATGTTAATGAGGTCGGAGGAGGTGATCTTGATAACATGTTGGTTCCCTCTAAGGTCTGGTTGTTGGTTGTTTCTTAGTCACTTGTGTCTTCTTGACTTCTTGGTTCTTCTTGTCTTGTTTTTTCTTCTCTTCTTGATTCTTTGTCTCTTGTATTTGCTTATTTTAAGTGCGAACTGCAAGGAGAGCCTCCTTGGAGCTAAGTTTCTTGTCGAGCCGAACCTTGGCTTCCCTGCATTCATCCTTCCACTTAACAAAAGAACATAATAAAATAAGGAGTCTGCAATAGGCCGGTTGGCCTGTGCATGGCAGCCCTTGTCTAGAGTTACAACCACTCTCTATCAGCCATGAAGCAAAGCATTTGACAGAGTACCGCATCAGAGGCTTCTGAGAAAAATTAAGGCTCATGGTATCGAGGGGAAAGTTTTAAATTGGATAAAATCATGGCTCACTGATAGAGCGCAGAGGGTCAGCGTAGATGGTGTTAAATCTGAGTGGGGCCGTGTAACCAGTGGGGTTCCCCAGGGGTCAGTACTAGGCCCACTCTTGTTCATAATCTACATAAACGATTTAGATACTGGGATCAGCAGTGACATAAGCAAGTTTGCGGATGACACCAAAATAGGGCGGCAAATTAATTCAGGGCAGGATGCAAATGCATTACAGGAGGATCTAAATAAACTGCAGGGGTGGTCTGAAAAATGGCAAATGAAATTCAACACCAGCAAGTGCAGCGTACTTAATATTGGAAGAACAAATACTTATAATGTATACAGCCTGAACAACATCAACCTAGAGAAGTCGACTTGTGAAAGAGACCTAGGGGTACTTGTAAGCCCGGACCTACGGCCTAGAAAACAGTGCGTTAATGTTCGAAATAAGGCAAACAGAGTATTGGGTTTTATATCTAGAAGTGTAAGTAACAAGAGTGCAGAGGTCTTATTGCAACTATATCTTGCGCTAGTTAGGCCGCACCTCGATTATGCGGCTCAGTTCTGGTGCCCCTATTATAGAATGGATATAAATTCACTAGAGTCGGTGCAGCGAAGAATGACAAAAATGATTCCGGGACTTAGAAACCTTCCATATCAGGATAGGTTAAAGAAACTTAACTTGCATTCCCTAGAAAGACGAAGAGTGCGGGGAGATATGATAGAAGTATTTAAGTGGGTGAAAGGAATCAATAAAGGGGATATAGATAAAGTTCTTATAATATCCGAGCAGGATAGGACTCGGAGCAACGGATTCAAGTTGGATAAGTTTAGGTTTAGGAGGGAGATAGGAAGAAACTGGTTCACAAATAGGGTGGTGGACGAGTGGAACAAGCTTAGCAACTTTGTAGTAAGTGCGGGAACTCTGGAAAGTTTCAAAAGGAGGCTAGATAGATTCATGGATGATAGAGAGTGGTAGTAACTCTCGACAGGAGCTGCCATGCACAGGCCAACCGGCCTATTGCAGACTCCTTATTTTCTTATGTTCTTATGTAATCTATCTAGCCTCCTTCTAAAACTTTCCAGGGTCCCAGCACTTACTACAAAGTTGCAAAGTTGCTACAAATGCATTACAGGAGGGTCTAAATAAACTGCAAGGGTGGTCTGAAAAATGGCAAATGAAATTCAACACCAGCAAGTGCAGCGTACTTAATATTGGAAGAACAAATATTGACAATGTATACAGCCTTAACAACATCAACCTAGAGAAGTTGACTTGTGAAAGAGACCTAGGGGTACTTGTAAGCCCGGACTTACGGCCTAGAAAACAGTGCGTTAATGTTCGAAATGAGGCAAACAGAGTATTGGGTTTCATATCTAGAAGTGTAAGTAATAAGAGTGCAGAGGTCTTATTGCAACTATATCTTGCGCTAGTCAGGCCGCACCTCGATTATGCGGTTCAGTTCTGGTGCCCTTATTATAGAATGGATATCAATTCACTAGAGTCGGTGCAGCGAAGAATGACGAAAATGATTCCGGGACTTAGAAACCTTCCATATCAGGATAGGTTAAAGAAACTTAACTTGCATTCCCTAGAAAGATGAAGAGTGCGGGGAGATATGATAGAAGTATTTAAGTGGGTGAAAGGAATCAATAAAGGGGATATAGATAAAGTTCTTATAATATCCGAGCAGGATAGGACAATAAAGGGGATATAGATAAAGTTCTTATAATATCCGAGCAGGATAGGACTCGGAGCAATGGATTTAAGTTGGATAAGTTTAGGTTTAGGAGGGCGATAGGAAGAAACTGGTTCACAAATAGGGTGGTGGACGAGTGGAACAAGCTTAGCAACTTTGTAGTACGTGCTGGAACTCTGGAAAGTTTCAAAAGGAGGCTAGATAGATTCATGGATGATAGAGTGGTAGTAACTATCGACAGAAGCTGCCATGCACAGGCCAACCAGCCTATTGCAGTCTCCTTATTTTCTTATGTTCTTATGTTCTAAGCTTGTTCCACTCGTCTACCACCCTATTTGTGAACCAGTTCCTTCCAATAGTTCTCCCTCCTAAACCTTTTACTTTTATCCTCTTCACCACTGATCGGCTCGCTAGCCGCCCGGGCGATCGGTCACGTCTCTGTCAAGCACTGTTGGCAAATACTGGGCATGCACCGGCTCCTGAATGTACCTGAACCCGCTCCAGTGTTGGTCAAGTCTTGTCTT
Organism: Homarus americanus; assembly: GCF_018991925.1. NCBI lineage: Eukaryota > Metazoa > Arthropoda > Malacostraca > Decapoda > Nephropidae > Homarus > Homarus americanus. Next base: position 4,186,653 of record NW_024718273.1, on the reverse strand, counting down.
GAAAGAGCTCACAGTCAGTGCCGCCACAACACCCTCTGGTAGATTGTTCCAAGAGTTTACAAACCTCACTCCGAAAGAGTTTGCCCTCACAGTTTTCTGGACTTGCGGCTTCTTTAATCTTGAACTGTGACCCGTTGTGGGACGAGCGTCCGCCAGCTCTAAGTATGGACACTCGACTGAGTAGTGCCCCCTGAGATGCTTATACACCTCAACTAGGTCCCCCCTTGCTTATCCAACTTAAATCCGCTGCTTCGAGTCCTATCCTGCTCTGATATTATAAGAACTTTATCTATATCTCCTTTATTGATTCCTTTCACCCACTAAAATACTTCTATCATATCTTCCCGCACTCTTCGTCTTTCTAGGGAATGCAGGTCCGGTCGGCAGAGGAGTGTGGACCGCCACAGGCAGCTCATTTTTTCTGTGTTGGACAGGAGGTGTAGCGGTGCCCGTAGGTAAAATGGTTGCCCCTCATCTAACGAGGATGGCCGGCCCAAGGGCCTCCTAGGCGCAAATTTGTTTAAGGTGTAGAAGTTATCGCCTAAACAACAACCACCCCCTAACTTAACGAGTTGCATGACCCAGTGTCAAGGAATAGTCCGAGAAGACCGGACAACTCACTAACTGCACTGGCTAACCATAACCCAGGAACACGATCCGCAAATCGATTAACATCCAGGTTCCCAATTACTGGTGGGTAAATTATTGCTGGGCAAATGACATAAAGAAACTCGCCCATATCATCACTCTGCCCGGGGATCGAACCGAGGTCTGCTCGCTTGCGAGGCGAGCATGCTGACCATTACACCACAGGTCGCTGGAGGTACCCAAAGGGAGCATACAGCCTCCTGTACATTGCACTTGTTGATGGTGTGTCCGTAGTGTTAGCTATTTCCTAGTTACTTTACTTCCCAAAAATACCCCTAATCTCTTATCTGTGGTAGCATGGCTCGAGGGTTAGGACACAGGGTTTGCTATAATTACTGGTACCAAGATATGGGGAGAGACAAAGGTAAATACTGCAGAGATAATGATACCCCTGGCATACAATAAAAGTGGTTTATTTAATTGAAGTTAGACTTATGACTACTTTCAATAACACAAACCTACAAGGATCATCACCATGTTACATGATGCTATCGGATCTTAATAGCTTCCACCCATCTCCATACTGATGTTGAAACATCGTCCTGGCATACAACGACCACCTGTGGTTTATTCAGTCATCTGTTCACAGAGGACTTAGGAGTGAGAGTGAGTTCAGGGGGAGTTTGTCCGCCTCTTCCAACCCCTCAGTTGCGAAGTCAGAACTTTCACAGATATAATCATCAAACTCCTTTACTGTACTCATTGGCTTGCGAAAATCAGGCTATGAGCTTATGTTAATTTCTTAAGATTAACTTTTTAAACTAAGCATTGGGATCACCATCAACAATTCTGCTCCCGACTATACCGCCCTTCAGGATTTATTGAACAGTCTCCAAAACTGGGCCACCAACAACCATGTCACCATCAACCATACCAAGACCATGGTTATGCACATCAACCTCTCCTCCGACATTGTCCCACCTCCTTCCATTACTTTAGATCCGAACACACTCCAGGTTGTAGATTCCACGAAGCTCCTCGGCGTCACCATAGACAACAAACTAAATTGGAAACCACACGTCAGTGAAGTTGTCAAATCCTCCAGTTTCCGTCTCCACCTCCTCCGCCGACTCAAGTCCCTCGGAGTTCCTGCATCCGAGCTCCTCAGTGTTTACACAACATTCATACTTCCCAAGCTCACCTATGCCTCCCCTACTTGGTCTTCCTCCCTAAATGCCACACAACGTAAACACCTAGAAAAAGTGCGAAAGAGGGCATGCAAGATTATTCTCTCCCCTTCCTACTCCACATATCAAGAAGCGCTCAACACACTGACCCTTTCGACTCTCACTGACCATCACCACGACCTCATCTGCAAATTTGGTAAGAAGCTTCTACACCATCTCGACACCGGCTCCTACTACCACCTGAGATCCCTAGCCCGAGAATTGCTGTTCGACACCACAACCGCATCCAGCCCATACATGCACGAACTGATCGCTATAAGAACAGCCCAGTCCCAACCATTGTAAAAATTATCAATAACTTGTAATAAACCAGTGTATTCACTCCCAGTAAATACTACTTCTTGCACTGTCACTATGTTGAAATGCACTGTAGTTTGAGCTTTTCCCCATCTAGTTATTATATATCTTATTTGTATCACTTATGTTACTTGTATATTATTTGTAATTCGAAACCCATTCCCCAAATATGTAACTGTATATTTTCAGCCTTCTGGCTGCCAAGCTCTTTCAATAAACCGTTAATTATTATTATTATTATTATTATTATTATTATTATTATTATTATTATTATTATTATTAACATTGCCTCGAGGCTGCCATATGGCAAGGCAGCCTCAGTCTGACTCTGTGGGCCGTGCATGGCACACGCTAGTCACTACTGTACTTGTATTTCTCCTATCCGTTAATAAATGGACTTCAGTGTTACCCGGTGTTTCCCTACCCATCACTGCCTTCTTCAGGGAGCACTTGGAACCTTCAAGGAGCACCCAGGAACACTGTGCGAAGACACTGCACCGAGTCTACCCCCGGGCGCTACTAGTGAATGATCTTCGGCTGTTTGTGTAGTAAACAACCCCGGCGACCAGTGGACTCAGTCTTGTCCGGTTCATTGATCTTGGTTATATGAATTGAGCAGAGTTGGTATCCATGATTGGGGATAATTAGCAGAAATATAGCTATCCCATGTTGAGTATTGAACCCATAAATGTTGGTGTTACCAGTGGTAACATTGTTATAAGGGTTCTGAGTCCACCATGCATGTGTACTACCAACTGAGTTATAGTTAAAGTGCCATGTTGTTCATTCCGAAATAACATGATGTGTTAATTAATATCTTAATTTTGGATATTTTCGAGTGTGCCATATAATCATCTGTATTGACAATGAAATAATATAATGAGTGTGTAATGTTGTAACCAAGAAATGAAGATCTATTTTGCTACGTGTAAAGTAAGACCTAAGTGGCCCAGTCTTGTCTGAGTGTGCTTAATTAACATCTTGTTCACACCTTATGTTAATAAATATTGAATTAGTAAACTACGAGTATCACCGCTCTATTCCTTCTACCTGTTGGTTCTCAGAAAATAACTATTGTACTTCATGTGCCTAGAAGCTCGCCAGCAAGCTACCTAACAGTCCAATGAAATATGGTATATTCTAATAAAAGTCTGGGTGGTGGCAGGCTACCGTGGTAAGTATAATAAGTGTTGTAGTAAGAATGACATAGTTTTCCCAGACTAATCCATGGTATAGAATATAACTAAAGCAGGATATAATTGAGAGAAAGTAAGGGCATAAAATTCAGAAAATACATTAATATATGACAGAATGAATAAAGTACTGTATAGAAAAGAAGAATAAATAGAATAAATATGAAATAGTAAAAAAAGAGACCCTTACACCATAATAAAAGCTGACAACAGTTTCAATACTCTCATCGGATTCTCTGAGGTTCACAGATCAAGAAGATATGCCTTCAGTTATAAATTGCTATCGCGTAGGTTCATGATAAACAAACTGATTACTGGCCTGACTCAGCAAGGTATAAGAACACAGTCACTAAGCTAAATATCATAGCCAGTAAAGTTAACCATTTTATCGAAAAATATATACCCTAGACCAAACCCAGTGCCCTGGGAATACAAGGAGACCAGTACACATGAATAATGTGGCAGTCGGCAAAGTTAAGAAGAAAACCCAGAAATTCAAGGCGTAAGTGAGGACAAATGATGAGCAGGACAGGAGGGTGTATGCAAGATCCAGGAACCAAACAAAGTCAGAGTGTAAAATAGTTGAAAAGTAGTTCCGGAGACTGGTTCCAAGCGAGGTCACGTCAAATGCAAAGGCATTTTACCGCTATACAAAGTCGAAATTAAAAACGCAAATAAGAGTATCAGACCTGAGGCTTGAGGATGGTAATTACCCAGATTCTGACCAGGACAAAGCAGAGGCATTGAACAGGATCTTTTCCAATGTGTTCAAAAGAGAGGATGTGAATAATCTTCCTGTGTTTGAGGACAGAAGGTTCGACACAGCGCTGACCCACATTGTGTTCACAGAAGAGGTTATAATAAATAAATTGTCAAAGCTAAAGGTCAATAAGAATTCCGGCCCTGATATAGTGCATCCCAGAATGCTAAGAGAGTTCTAAATGGCTGGATGAGCAAAAGGTCCCCAGTGATTGGAAAATGGCTTATGTGAGTCCTATCTTCAAGAACGCCGATCGTCACTCCACGAATAACTATAGACAAGTGAGCCTGACCAGCATAATATGTAAAGTACTTGAGAGCATTATAAGAGATGACAGGATGGAACATCTAGTACGAAGCAATCTTGTAAGGGACTGCCAACACGGTTCTATGCCGGAATGCTCCTGCTTAACACAATTACTCAAGGTACTGGATGTTTGGACCCAAATTCTGGAACAGGGTGGTAATATCGACAAAATATACTTAGATTTTGCCAAGGTTTTCAATAGTGTACCCCATAAAAGGCTGAAAAATAAACTGGAAGCGTACAGGATTCAGGAAAGTATCTTAGTGTGCGATCGTAGACTTTCTCCGTGATCTCAAGCAGTGTGTGATGATTAATAGCACAAAATAGTCATATATACCTGTTACAAGCGGGATACGACAGGGCAGTGTATTGGGCTCACTGTTGTTTGTTTGCTTCATTAAGGACATGTCAGAAGCTGTACATTCCTCCATACAAATGTTTGTGGATGATGCCAAGTTATTTCGGGAAACTAAGAACCAAGCAGACTGTGAAGAGCTGCAGAAGGATCTCTGTGAACTTCAAAAATGGTCGAAGAAACGGAGGCTAAGATTCAATGTCACGAAGTGTAAGAGGCTGCACCTGGGATGTACCAATGGTAATGAGGCGTATCATATGTCCCAACTGGAAGAAGAAACTGCATTAATTGAGACAATGTGAAATGGTCCTAGGTGGGTACATTGACAATGAACTGAAGTTCTTGGGCCATTTTGAAAAGAAGGTGAATCAAGCAGCTAAATTATTATGTCTTATAAGAAGGTCGTTCACATATCTTGTAAGTCCGTCCCTCGCAACGATCTTCAGGGGTGCTTTCATGACTGGAGTACAGTCACCCGGTCTGGTCCCAGAAATATGCTAGGGACTGTCAGTTGATTGAAAAAGTCCAAAGGAGGGCCACCATGCTGGTCCCAGCAGTTCGGCACCTCAGCTACCCTGAGAGATCAGAGCGCCTCCAATTGCCTCTTATGGTCGCTGCATGGAATGTCAGGACCCTTCTGGATACTGGCACAAGTCAGCATCCTGATAGAAGAATTGCCCTTGTGGCAAAAGAGTTGGCTAGATATAACATCGACATAGCAGCCATCAGTAAATCCTGGCTCCTAAACGAGGGTCAACTCACAGAACGAGGGTCTGGCTCTACCTTCTTCTGGAAGGGTAATCCTGCTGCGGAGAGAAATCTCCTTAATGGAGTTGGCTTTGCCATCCATCACTGCATCCTGCACAGTCTAACTGAAAAACCTATTGGGATCAACGAGCGTTTCATGACGCTCCGAGTCCCGCTAAATCACTCACGTCATGCCTTCTTCATCAGTGCATATGCCCCAACACTGGATGCAGAGGTGTTATAGGCCCCTCTAACTGCTGATTCTGCCTACATTACGAGGCCGGAACTTTTGTATTATATTGGGTTTTAGTAGCGAAACCCAATTGTCTGTTATTCATTTATTTAGGAACTACGGGGACAATTCCAACATGTAAATCAACCGTAACTTAATCACTGTAGCTATGAGTGTTAGGAGAAGGCAGGAGGCTATGTAAATAGACCTGCTTAAAACACGTCCTTCGTACGTGAGTCGTTGAGGAACAATGGCCCCAGGGCACCCTCCTCGCAATGCTGTGTAAGCAGTCACTGGGCGCACCTCAAGGAAAACTACCAATCACGTGACATGTACATGACACCTCATAGCCAGTGGAAAGTTACAGGGGATGATTATGTATATAAATCAAAATGTAATTAACCCATTTATATAATCATTCTGTTTATGAAACAGAGGCTATTACAGAGGATGACATCAAAGAGGTCTTTTATGCCGACCTCGACAAAGTGTTAGCCTCTATCCCCAGAGAAGACAAGGTTGTGCTCCCTGGTGACTTCAATGCCAGAGTTTGTATAGATTTTGACATTTGTCAGGGTACCATAGGGAGAAATGAACTTGGCAAGTGTAATCCCAATGGCCTACTCCTCAGCAAGTGTGCTGCACATAACCTCACAATCACCAATACCTTGTTTAGGCAGGCCGACAAGTTCAAGGATTCGTGGTAACACCCACGATCCAAACACTGGCATCTCATTGACTACATCATTGTCAGAGAAAGAGATCGCCGGGATGTCTTCATCACCCATGCCATGCGTAGCTCAGACCACTGTGACACTGATCATCTACTTTTCAGAGCCAAGCTATCACTTCACGTTGCCGCATACAGCGAAGGCAGCAAGTCTCCAGAAGAAGTTTTAACAGTAAGCATCTGGAAGATTCATTGGTAGCACATGCTTTCAGAGAGCAGCTCGAGAATGGGCTGATAAACAACCCAACAACAAACAACCCAAATTCCAGTGCTGAATGGGATATTGTCGACACTGTCATGACAAAAACCTGCAGAGAGACCCTTGGCCAGATCGAAAGAATACACCAGGACTGGTTTGATAAAAATGACCCGACAATCAATGTACTCATCTATAATAAACATGCTACTTTCACTGACTGGCAGAACAACCCTCAGTCTCAGACCAAAGCTGATACCTTTGCGCAAGAAGAAAGCAGGGAGCCAGCGGGAACTTCACAATTTAAAGAACGACTGGCCTAGAAATAAAGCATGTGAAACACAAAAATTTGCAGATCAGCACATGATGTGCGAATTTTCAATTCCACTAAAACATTTTATGGGCCAATCACTTGTGGCGCAGCCCCCCTCCGCTCATCTGACAGTAATTCCACAATTAGAGACAATAAAGGCCTCCTTCAGTACTGGAAAGAGCACTACCATTCACTGCTCAACCGAAAGAATGATGTGGTCCTGACTACCCACCAGGTGCCTCAGCATCCAGAGCTGACTCACCTCAGCTATCCTCCATCCCTGGATGAGGTAGCTACTGCCATCAAACTGATGAAAAACAACAAAGCCTCAGGGCCTGATGGAATCCCAGCCGAGGTGTATAAAGCAGGAGGACCTATGCTTTCCAACCATCTCCACTCTCTCCTGGAGAATATATGGGAAAGGGTGGAAATCCCCCAAGCTCTTAAAGATGCCTCCATTGTCAGTAATTATAAAAACAAGGGAGACCGGTCAGACTGTGGCAACTACCGTGGGATCTCCCTGCTGTCCGTAGCTGGCAAGATTATTGCCTGAGTCCTCCTAAACAGACTTCTTCCTGAGAAGGAAAATTTCCTCCCAGAAGCTCAATGTGGCTTTAGGCCATCGCGAGGCACCATTGACATGATCTTTGCTGCCCACCAGATATAGGAAAAGTGCAGGGAACCAGGGCCGGATTCAGGAGTGGGCAAAGTGGGCAGCTGCCCAGAGGCCTTCACAATCTGGGGGCCTCCACATATTACAATATGTTCTAATTTCCTCAATATAACTGCATATGGCTTCAAAATTCTCCAAAGAAGTGTTCAAATTTCAAAATTTTCCCGGGGGGCTTACAGCGCCCCCCGGAACTCCCGGATGTTTAGGCTCACTTCACTGGCCACCCCACCCTCTTGGGTAGTTATAATGAGGGGGGCCTCCACAAAGAGGCTGCCCATGGGCCTCCACAGGTCTAAATCCGGCACCGCAGGGAACAGCGTCGTGACCCTTACATGGGTTTCTTCGACCAACTGACCAAGGCCTTCAACTCGGTCAACTCCACGATGGCATGAACGGCAGTGTCCTGCACAATGGCACCCAGTCTGAGTTCTTCCCCAATCAAATGGGGGTTAAACAAGGGTGTGTACTGGCACCAACTCTCTTTTCCATTTTCTTGGCTTCCTTACTTACTCTTACCAGTTCAAATTTCGCCGGCGGGGTGGACATCCGGTACCAGATGAAGGGTCTCTTCAACATAAGATGACTCCAGGCAGGAACAAAGGTGTCGGCAGCTTCCTTTACTGAAGTTCAGTATGCAGAAGTCCTCACCCTTGTCGTTCACAGTTGAACACGACCTACAGGAGATCCTGAACACCTACACAGATGCGTATGCACACTTTGGCCTTGAGGTGAATGTACATAGGACTCAGATTCTCTTTCAGCCAGCCCTTGGTTCAGCCACACCTCCACCATCCAACCAGCTTATCGGTACTACCCTCACCAATGTTACCCACTTTCGGTATCTCAGATCCCACCTGACCACCACAGCAGACATCGATGAAGAGATTCAGCATTGGATCAGATGTGCATCTCAAGCCTTTGGCAGACTCCTAAACCACGTCTTCATCTGTAGGGAGCTGAATCTACAAAGTTACATGTATATCGAGCAGTGGTCCTCCCCACCCTGCTATATGGCAGCGAGACATGGGTCACATACAGGAGGTACATCAAGGCATTTGAAAACTTTCACCAACGTAGTTTACGTTCCATCCTCAGAGTTCGCTGGGAAGACAAGAGAACAAATGCCAGTATTCTTGCTGACACCAACTATAGAGGCATCGAGGCTACCATTATCCATGAACAACTATGCTGGAAAGCCATATTACCCGCATGGACGACAGCAGACTGCCAAAGCACCTACTTTACAGTCATCTAACGAATAGTAAACGTAATGCTGGCGGGCAACTGAATAGGTATAAGGATAGTCTTAAGACAAACCTGAAAAAGTGCCAAATCGACCCCCCTCACATGGGAGACGATTGCTTCTCACCGTAACGCTTGGAGGAGCACCATACAAGAAGGTTTCAATACTTTCGAGTTAGCCCGACTGCATAACGAGGTAGACAAGTGCCAACGCCGGAAAGACGCTGCCGCCACCCCTCCCGCAATAGATGTAGCCCCCCACATGTGCAACTTCTATGATCGACCCTGCCAGTCCCGTATCGGCCTCTTTAGTCACCTGAAACTCACCAACCTACTGTAGGTGACATCCTTGATAACTCATACCATTATATCATCGCTGGATGATCGTCATACTCGATTCTGAGTGACAGCAAAAGTAGTAGTAGTAGTAGTAGTAGCTTACAGTACAGACGGGCAAGGGGGGACCTAATTCAGGTGTATAAACATCTCAAAGCGCACTACTCATTCGAGTGTCCTTACCTGGAGCTGGCGGACGCTGGCCCCACAATGGGTCACAGCTCAAGGTTGAAGAGGCCGCAAGTCCAGAAAACTGTGAGGGATAACTTTTTAGGAGTGTGAGCTGTGAACTCTTGGAACAAACTGCCAGAGAGTGTTATGATGGCACAGTGTTTTTGGTTCTTAATTTCCCTAAATATCCTGGCATCATCCGCAAACATTCGTATGGAAGTGTATAGCTTCTGGTATGTCATTTATGACACAAACAAACAACAACGGGTCAAATACACTGCCCTGTGGTACCCTGTTTGTCAATGGGAACATATGGAGATTTTGTACAGATTTGCTATCTCCCCAAATATCTTCGTGTCGCCTGCAAACTTGACAATGTGGCTCGATGTATAGTCATCTATGTCCTTTTGTGTAGATCTCAAACAGGGTGGTCCAAGGATAGTCTTTTGGTATTCGACTGAGAACTTCTTTCCATTCAGAATGTACTCCATTTATTACTACTATTTGTTGCCTGTCTTTGAGCCAGTGGTTAATCCATGTAAAAATCTTGCCTGTGATGCCAAGTGCCTGGACCTTAGAAGCTAGTCTTGCATGTGGGTCTTTGTCAAACGCCTTGGAGAAATCCGCGTACAACACGTTCACTGATAAGCTTTGGTCCACGTAGTCTGTTATCATTTCAAGGTCCAATGTGAGTAAATTTTTCCCGCAGGATTTAATTTCGATGAAACGGTGTTGTGATGCATTGATAAGACTGTGTTCGATCAGGTGTTGGATGATGGCATCCCTCAGAATTTTCTCAAAGAGTTTGCATATACTGTACGTGATGTTAGACCGATTGACCTGTATGTAGTTTTCTGCTGCACTTTTCCTGCCCTTCTTGTACTGTATACCGGGATGACGTTGGCTAATTTTCAGTCCCTCGGCGTTTTACCTTGATCCAAGGATTTCCTGAACAAGAATCTTAGTGGGGATCAAATCTCGTTTGCCACCTCATTTATCACCTTGGTTTATGGTCCGTACACTACAGGGGCTTTGAATTCTTTCAGCTTGCTACTTTCCTTTTGATGATATCGTCAGTAATTCATTCCACCCCTGAGGTATACATTCACTCACGTACTGGCAAGTTATTCATTTAGGGTATCACCGTATCAGCTGTTTGTCTGTCCTTCAGGGCCATGTTGTTTTCATCCTTTAAGAGGGCTGACAGTATCCTTGGTTTCTATTTTACTCCTGGCATACACATTAAAGTAATTGGGATCTTTCCTAATATTCTGGGCTAATTTCATCTCGAAGTAGCTACCGTTTGGCTGATCTGATTTGCCGATTGACCACATTTAAGGCCCTTTTGTATACTGCAAACAGTAGTTTGCATGATGCCCTGTGCTCCAGTATTTCTTACACATCTGGTATAGTCTTACAGGCTATTTCAAGAACTTCTATGAAGATTTGCATTGATTCGTCTATGTTTGCATCCTCTCTAATTACTTTTACCTATATCCTCTTCACCACTGATCGGCTCGTTAGCCACTTGGACGGTTGGTCACGTCTCTGTTACGCACTGTTGGCAAGTACTGGGCATGAACTGGCTCCTGAATGTATCTGAATCTGCTCCAGTGCTGGTAAAGCTTGGCCTTAAAAGAGCTCACACTCGGTGCCGTCACAACACTCTTTGGCAGATTGTTCCATGAGTTCACAACTTCTTCAGAGTCCCTAGCTGCTGTAGAACCTGTTCAAATCCTGCATTACTCTCCGTCACCTTATGTGGCCCTGCTAAGGCCTGAGCATAACTCTTCTTCACTACCACCTCCATTTTATCAGCTACTTCCTCAGTCTTAGCGAGGATCTCTTTCCCAACTTGCTCTAGTTTGGTAACCAGAATGGATCCAGCTTCATCTATTTTCGTCCCTAGGATTCTCATTCCCTTATGGTTTGCAATCGCCTCGTTTACTTTGAGTTTTCAGTCAGGACAATACCAGCAACAGCCAAGCTTTACTGCATTGTGTATCGCCCTAAGCGCTGTAGAGCCCAGACCCACACGATGTACATTAGACGTCGCCCTGCAGTAATTGCATTTCAACAGACTTCCTGGTGATGTTATGGTTTTTGCCCTGATTCCCTACGTCTCATGGCTGTCGCTGTTGGGGGGGAGAGGGGATGTGCCGACTCTGTGAGAATCTTTCTAGCCTTAAGCCCAGTTTACAATGTGATATAATTATGACGTCGGCTTAATAATAATAATAATCTTTCTTATTACTATGATACTTGCTTCTGTATCTTGGTGGCAGTGCTTAAGTGTCAAGATCCCTTTAAACCCCCACGCCGCTGCACTCGTCCAGAGGCCTCTTTGTCTGGTGGGGGGATGATGCTGTAGCGTACTGTGTGTGGCCAGTTGTCAAATGGCGTTTTCTGATAGTTTCCCTTCTTACCTCGATCCTTAGTGCGAGATCTCCTACGTGTACGTATGTATGTGAGCCATACAAAGAGAAAATAGACAAACACAAAGAGAAATTTGACAACTGGCCACATACAGTACGCTACAGCATATATATATATATATATATATATATATATATATATATATATATATATATATATATATATATATATATATATATATATATATATATATATATATCCCTCCCTCACCCTAGCAAACTAGTTAGCATAGCATAACCAAACAGCCTCGCAAGGACCAATAGGTCTGTATATAATGTGTGTGCACGCGCTAAAATGACCTAGTATATTTTACTAATGTCTCATTGTCCATGGGTTTTCTTACAGTTTGGCTGTGAGTTTTCTATTTTGTCTACCTGCCAGTTCAACAGGACTGCTAACCATCCTCCCAGCAACTCATATGCCATCCCAGACCCACAGCCTATATGTATGGTGCAAGACCGCAGTCCAATACATACAAGTCGGGCAGTCAAGCGTTGGTTTGAGGCGCACCCGCAGATTATTCTATTGGACTGGCCCCCTAAAGGAGCCGATTGTAATCCAATAGAAAATCTATGGGCGCATATGGTTGTTGAATGGAATGTTGAGGAGAAAACGAGGGAGGCAGTGAGGAGACACGCACATAATGTGTGGGAGGGAATAAGGAGGAGGCCGAACATCTGCAGCAATCTGGTAGATTCCATGCCCACCAGATTGCATGAAGTTATAGCAGCAGATGGAGGTTGGACACGGTATTAACCTGTGGTCAAGAATTAAATCTCCGCCCACGACGGTGCCTTGTAGGGGGTGGCGGGGGAGTTAGCTCTCTGGTGTAACCTCGTTGGGGCCACATAGACTTCGTTTCCTAACTCTCGGGAATTTGTCCAGGTATTTTACTATGTGGTTTTACGTCACTTCACATAAATATGCTTACAAAATCTATGCATTAATATGCATAACTCTTGGGAATCTGTCCAGACATTAAATATATGTTATATACTACAATAATCACATAGATATGTTTACAATGTTTATGCATAATAAATGTGAAAAATATTTTTGGGGTTTCAATTAACCAATAGTCATGCCTACAAAACAATCTTGATGCTCTAAGTGCATGTATGTGTTAAATAACGAGTAACTGATCCACATTATTTTGGTAAATAAAGAAATGAAAAGCAAGCACTTAGCCATATGGATATAGTTACACGGAAGAAGGGAAATAAGGATGAACCATGGTTTTGATGGAAACAATGTGCTCTGGGACGATGCTCACAATGACGAATGGGAGAAACCTCTTTATGAAACATCTTGCCTACTAAGGATGAAGCTTAATGTTACAGAACACACACACACACACACACACACACACACACACTCACACAGTGTAACTTTGTGTGACGCGTTGTCTGACTTGGGGTGGCTTTGAGCGAACCATACACTTGATATTACAATTTATGTATCCTTCCTGTCCATGATTTACAACAATAACTGTAGGGTAAAAGTTACAATATTATACTAATAACACTGTCATGTATTGATACTATGACTAGTTACCAAGATACAGAGCACGATGAACATAACATGATAATGATAGTGAAGCCTGGAAGGGTTCATATCATAATTTGTGTGTTCATGCGTATGTTGCCCTGTGAGAGTTACCGTGGGCCTCCATGTGCCCAGGTGGGATGGTCAAAGTATTACACTATAAGTGTGTCAAATGAGGAGTGACTGATCCACATGTAATTTAAGGTTTTTGAAATATGTAGTTAAATTAAACACGATTTTTCATATAGTTACGTGAATGATGGGAAATAAAAGATATAGATGGGGTGTGGTGGAAGCGCTGTAAACGTTGTGTGGATTCACTGTGTGGTTTGGAAGTGTTTATTTCCATTCATACTTTCGTAACTACAACCTATTGTAATTTTTCTTCGTGTTCATATATAATGAAGATAATGCAGAGTATAAAATGTTCGTGCGTGTGTTGCCTCGTGATAGTTAGAGTGGGCCCCTGTCCAGAAAGGACACTGTACTAACCTCCAGCACCGACCCAGGTGGGCTAGAGAATATGGTTTCCGAGTGTACAGTGCAGTGCTAGGGAGTTGCTGTGTGGTGAGGAGCTTATTGAGTGGTCTAGTTGGTTTGAAAGTGTTGAGTAGAATGACCTTCACTGCTGTTGTTGTTGTTGAGATTGTCTGACCGTTGTCCGACACGGGCCTTTGCCTGTAGGTGGTTCCGGCTGGAGCTCTTGGAGCAGCCAGACCGGATTTGGGATTTGGGATGGAGGTTGTCCTACCTGCAGATATGCTGCAGGTTTGCAAGTGTGAGCGGACCCTTGGTCAGTGAACGCTTACCACCAACCCCCACTCCTGGACGTGGTCAGTTTCCGAGTGGCGCGCCCCCCGAACTGGGGTCCGCACTTGCTGGGGGAGGATACTTCAAAGCTATCTGGGCGGTGGGTATCGTGTGATGACCCGGAGAAGGTGGTGAATGTGGTTTGTTTGGGCCTTTCGGGTTAGAGTGGCCGCTGGTGTTGTGTGTTCTTCTTGCAAGTTTTGAATTCTGTTTCGGAGACTTTGTGTAACTTCCCAGTCGAGGAGATAGTGTTCCAGTGGGTTGGCCGCTGGCTCCTGACAGTAGGTGCATTCCCTGACGACATTTGCGATCGTCTGCCAGGTGCGCTTGTACCCTAGTCGTAGTGGATGAAGGCTAACTTGGGTTTGTCTTGGTGTTTTCTTGTCCGCGAATGGTGCTTCCCCTTTTGTAGCCACCAGGTACCATTTGGCTGATTGGGAACCAGCGTTGAATGCGTCAAGGAAGCTCTTTTGGATGTCGAGCTTAGAAGTCTTTCTAAGGTGGTTCTTGATCTGTTGCACGCTTTCTGGAACTTGAATGTGTACGTTTCTAGAACGTGTGGCTGCCTTGGCTGCTTCGTCTGCCATGTCATTTCCCCCGATCCCTACATGACTGGGAATCCAGTGTAAGACGACTGGGTGGTTTTGCCTTTGGAAGTCCTGTAGCTGTGCGAGGATCGAGGTTATGATGTGGACGTTGTCTCTTGGTTGGCTGTGTTGCAGCGCCTGCATGGCCGTTTTCGAGTCCGTGTGAATTGTGATGGACTTGTTGTGTTGTGTTGCAGCGTGTTGTAGGGCCTTTGAGATTGCTACCAACTCTGTTTGTAGGGTGGAGCAGCCATTAGAAAGTCTCCATTGGAGGGTCTGACCTTGGGTGTAGAAGGCCGCTCCGGACCTATGATGTTTTGGGTCCACCGAGACGTCTGTGAAGTATGATGCTGCATCAGCCGGTGTCTCGGTGGCTATGGCTTCCAGAGTTATTCTTTTGAGGTCCTCCTTCTGGAGGTTGGCTTTGCTATCACCTAGTTCGGTGATTTTGAATGTGGCTGGTGGAGGGCTCCATGGTGGTGGAACTACATAATCCCTGTCTCGTATGTCTTGGATGTTCTTGACGAGTGTTTCTGCTTGCAGGTGCCTGATGACCTCGCTTGCCTCGTGCGACCAGGTGGCCCCTCGCGCTCTGTGGTCGAGGTGGAGGGAGGCACTGATTCGCGTTTTGGCAGCTGTGGGCTTATCTGATCTACAGATTTTGGCGAGGAGAAAGGCTGTCACCTGCTTGACTCGTACTGCCAGGGGTGGTAGTTCAGTTTCCATTTGCAAATTGCAAATTCTGGTCCACATGGGTGCTCCGAGCATGGTCCTGAGAGCATTATTTTGAATAACTTCTAGCTTAGCTATCTGGTCTTCTCTTAGTCCAATGAGCGCTGGAGCACTGTAATCTACCAGCGATCTAATGGCGGCCGTGTAGTAGGCTTTGAGCACGTGTATGTTCGCTCCTGCGGTTGTACTGGTGACCGACCTCATTATGTTGTGTCTGCTCTTCGTCCTATGCCTGAGATACTCGATTTGGGGCTTGAAAGTGAGTTTCTGGTCGAACCAGATTCCAAGACACTGGTGGGTGTTGGTCCAGACTACCGGCGTGTTTTGTATGGAGAGCATCTTGTCTGGTGTGTCTGTGCAGATGGCCATCGCTTTCGACTTGGCTGGATTTATCTTGAGTCCAAGTCTGTTGCACTCCTCTTCTATAAGTTGGAGTGCGTGTTGCGTGTTGACTAGTCGGTTTGCTCCTCTTACTATGAGTTGTAGGTCGTCTGCACAGCAGAGGAGCTTGGCTGTTTGTCTGAAAGGAAGTCTGATTAGGTTTTCCATCAGGACCTTGAACAGCGTTGGACTGAGGATGCCTCCTTGTGGGGTTCCGTTTTCATGAACCCTGTAGCTTGACGTTTCCCCCTGAAAGCGTACTCTTGCTTCTCTCTGTGTAAGGTAGTTCTGGATCCACCCCAGCAACCTTCCATTGACGCCTTTTTCAGTGACCGTTGTTATAATGGCCAGTGGATTTGCTAGTTCGAAGGCCTTCTCCAAGTCGAAGAAGACCACCAAAGCTGGTTTATTGTCCACTGTGCTGAGTATCTCGGCAATGTTGTTGCTTGTGCCGGTGTTCTCGGTGTAAACAAAAATGTGAGGGTGTGGGCTGCCGACTTTCCACTTGAGTCTGTTGAGAGCCATTCTTTCTCCCGTCTTCGCTATGCAGCTGAGGAGGGCGATGGGTCTTGGTTTGTCTGGTTCTCTGGCTTCGGATGGGCTGTATATCTGCCTTGTTCCATTCCGGTGGAAGTCTTTGTGCTGTCCACGAAGCATTGATGACTTGTAGCATTAGGGTGTGTCATACGGAGGCGAATTTTTTTTTTTTTTAGTTTGAAAAATCGGCCCATGGTATTAATGATGTAGTTCTATATGCAGAATCATGTGATATCTTCAGATTTGAAAAGTTTTCATTTTGTGCTAGGTAAATTTTAACTTGAAATCTTATGAAAATTCAGTATTCCCACCCTTTTACCAACACCACTAAATAGCTTATTTAAAGTAAAGTAAATGTATCAGGTTAATTTATTAGGATGAAAATGATCCAGAATAGTGAAACGAATGATCTTGACACATTTATTAAATTTAATATTCCATTAGAAAACAAAATCATCAAATACAAAAACCGGTTTTACTACTACAACCCGGTGTTGCTGCACACCATAGAGAATATGTCTTTCTTGCTTCTTTTTCTACTCATCACCTCCCTGCTGACCACCTGAGCTCGGATGTAGCCATCCCTCCTCTCCTGGCTGTACACGTGACTGCTGGCCTCGCTCACTTGCTGTACACAACGCTCTATACTCTGAGTGTGCGAGGGCCAGGCAGGGACATGCATGGGGTTGTCCAGGAAAGCTCTGACTTGAACATTGGTGAGGCTGCAGGTAAGAGGGGGCTCACTGCCAGCCTGGGTGTTATCCAGATCTATGAGATCAGTGAGGGTCTTGGCACCTAGATTGACTTCAGGAGTCTTCCTGACCCTGAAGGAATCGTCACCAACTGATTCGTCATGCCCAGATCCTCTCATAAGTCTCATATCCAAGATCTTTTTGACTGCCACTCTTCTCTCCTCCTCATCCTTACTGCAGAGCATTGTCTGCAGAACTGCCTCGGGATGAGCATACCAGGAAGATCTCCTCACAGTCTGCTCCACAATCTGAACAACCTTCCTTGGCTGATTCCTCAGGAGCTCAAGCTGGAAGAGAACATGCCTCGGACCTTCGGAGAACGATGACTTGACCTTGGTGTTGAACCAATTTGGCAAGTAGACACTCACGATGAATTGGACAATAAGTCTCAGGTTGTGAAGCTGGTTCCCTTTCAGTTTATGATGAGCGACCCAAATTCTGCAGAACCTGAGAGCCGTTGTGAGCCACCTAGAATGTGAGACTGGACCTATCTGCAGGTAAGCAAGTCTATCAGGCATGACCCCAGTTTTGATGGCACTGCAAATCATGTAACCATAGTACTGGTCAGTACTCAGGTCGTCAATGACAGTATGTGCAAGCTCAACGAGTGGAGGGCCAACTGTGATTTTTTCAAAGCTCGGATTTATTTCTAACTCAGTGGCAGAGTCCAGCATCTTGCCAAGAGGACCAGACCATCTGTTGTTTGAAAGAGTCTTGCCATCCAGCTCCTGGATCAGATGTCTGAGTGGCAACTCGTTGGTGTGGAGGTCACAAACAATCCAGACCAGCTTCCTCCCAATCTTCCGCTCTATCCACTGTATGACCCCCCTTGCCACCCTGTGTTCGTGTTGGTGCTGTCCCCTCCAATGGCCTGCAGGGTCTGGTCTACGTTCCTCTCTCTGAGCCAGTTCACAATGTTATCTGCCACTATCTCAGCTGGTTTCCTGATGTCATCTTTCTCTGGAGTGAAATGCCACAAATACTTCCCTCCTGGTTCACTGCAGCAGGAGTAGTGTTCCTCCTTCACCATGGCAGGGAACAACTTGTCAGAATCTCCAACTTTCATGAACACTTTAGTGTCATCCCTTCTCCCATCAAAGAACAAACAATTGATTCCATTTTCTCTTATCCCCTTATCAAACTCCTCTTCTAGGTTACTGACAAGTTTCTCCTGAGCTCTCCTTACTTTGTTATGATCTATCACCAGGTGAACATCATCAGGTGTTATCAAACCACCGTCAATCCAGGCAGCTGTTGCTATCTCTGCAGTTTCTCTGAGGCCAGTGTGGTGTCGCATGCTGGCCAGAGCTATGCTCGGGATATCTTTCATATTTCGAATCTTATGCCTGGAAGGTTTGGGATCATTATTTTCTGGGTTAGGGACAAAGTCACCATTCTCCTGGTCAGCACTCGGATCAGCCATGGGGAAGTCATTAAACTCTGAATCAGCTTGACTCCAATCATCGGCCTTTTACCTCACCCTGGGCCTTCTCAAGTCTCTTTTCCTCGGCAACTCTTCTCCTCTTCTGTCTCTCTGTGGCAGCCTCCTGTCTCTTGGACTCCGGAATATCTTGGCTAGAAATCATGAGAGCCCCTATACTGCCAGTCTTCTCTCTCTGTGCTTTGACAAATGCCAGTTCGATCACAGGAATCTTCAGTTCACGCTTGCAAATACAGGAGATGTGGGCCTCGGATTTACAGTCACGATCGCATCCAAACTCAGGACAGAGAACAATTGGGCACTTGCAAGTAATTATGTCAAATAACTGGTCCAGTTGCTTGGCAAAGCTGTCCTTAACTGCAAGTTTTCCTCTCCCAAGAGAGATATCTCTTGCCTTTTCCCAACTGGCTAGCAGTCTCTCACTAATCTTCTTCTGACTTGTTATGACTGGAGGCTTGAACTGAGCGTTAGCCAGAGTGTACTGTGCCAAGACAGCTTTGGTCATATCACTGGCAATGTCTTTGTTTGTGTAAGTTCTTTGGTTCTTTTCACTGATTTGCCTGATTAAAACACCGTATCTCAAAGCATCTCTCAATGTAGGCAACTCCGACTTCAGGAGCTCTCTCCCAGACCCAAGATAGTGACTGAGATGGCTGGATTTTTGGTTCCTCGTCCTGACACAAGCAGCCATCGCAAATATTATCAACTTATAAATGCATCAGAATCTGAAACAGAAAAAAATAGTTAGTTGGGTTGTTAAAGAATGCAGTCAGAAAGCAATTTTCACTATTTAATTGTAATGCACTAATGCAGCTGTACGTTAGATTTTCGATAAATTTCACGCTAAAATTTACCTAGCAAAAGGTTGCAAAATATTGAAACTGAAATTATTTTCTGTTTATATACACTAAAATCTACCAAAAAAGTGATGGGCCATTAGTTTTAGCTGATCTTCCCTCCTATGACACACCCTAGCAATGTAGCAAGGCCTCGTGCCCGGCTTCTCCGGCATGGGGAAGCATGGAGTAGGTTATCCTGTCGGCCCCTGGTGCTGTGTCCTTGCTTCGTTTTATCGACTTCTGGAGTTCTTGCTGGTTGAAGGGTCTGTCAGTGTCATCTTCAACATTGCAGGCCTCTTCAATCATCTGGAGTCTTGTCTGTTGCAGACGCCGTTGTGTTTCCTCCGCATGTCTCGGGAGGTTTTTCGTTACTGCTCGGTCAGAGAACAGTTTTGCAAATCTCTCGGCTTCCTCTTCTGGGTTGGGATGGGTTGGTGGTGGTGGTGTAGACTTCCCAGATGCCCTTCGGATCTGGGCCCACATTTTGCCGAGGGAGGTGTGCTCGTTCAATTCGGAGCACCACTTGAGCCAGCGTGGGCTTTTGATTTCTTCCTTCTCTTCCCTGGTATCCTTAACTATGTCTTGCAGGAGATGTCTGTTTGTTGCCGTGGGATGTCTCCTGTAGTTTCTTCGGGCCATGTTCACTCTGTGGTTGAGTTCTTTCACCCTGGGACAGTAGTACCAGTAATCCTTGTACTGTCTTGATGTGGGTTTTGTTTTTGGAATAACCTCTTCTGCCGCTTGGTGAAAGGCCTCGACGAACTGTTGGTGGAGGGTTGTCTCGTCCACGGGTGCTGCACCAGCCGGCTGTGATTTGGTGCGCCACTTAGCCAGGTGTTTCCTATAGAGTTCCCAGTCCGCCTTTTGGGTAATGTATCTCTATCTCGGCGGGGGTGGAGTGGGGAGTTTGTTCACCTTCAGTGTTGTTAGGGTGTCAAAGTGGTCGCTGGTCAGCGTGGGGTGTAGCTGCCAGGAGGCTGAAGGCTGTAGTGCACTGGAGACGAAGGTTAGATCTAGCCTTCCTCCCCTAATGTGAGTGGGTTCTCCGGTGTTTAGAAGGGCGATCTCGGGTGTGTCTTGAAGGTGGTGTATAGGTGTAGGCCGTCTTCATTTGTGGGGCTTACCGACCTTAGGAAGGAATGATGTGCATTGAAATCCCCTCCCCATGAGTGTGGCGTGGTCAGCAGCTGAAGCGAATAATTGAGTCACCTCCAGTGAGCTCCTTGGGTTCTTGTAGATGTTGTGGACAGTTATTTCCCGTTCTTGGAGGATTACTTTGACGGCCTGTGTCTCAATGTTTTCCCCACATGGCAAATGTTGCATGATCTAAGAGGAGGGTATGCTCGACTTGACCAAGATCATACTTCCTCTTGTCGATGCCTGCGTGAAATGCCTCCTGTATGTCTTGTAGCCACTGAATTTGAAACAGTGGTGTTCTTGTAGGAGTGTTTCTTGTAGCAGTACAATGTCAAGCTTGTCCTTGGCTGCTGCTTCTTGCAGGAGGTGTTTCTTGTTTTCGATGCCCTGAGCATTCCATGAAAGGATGCTCAGGGTGCTGGTGTTTTCCACCACTGTTTCATCGGGGACTTCTGGTGGTCCTCGATGGAAATGTTCAGGTCCGATTCCGACTGGATCAGGTTCATATCTTCTTGTTCTGTGTTGTTTTTTGCCTTTTGGGCCGTGGTTCGGTTCAGGGGAGTTGAAACGTCCAGTTTCTTTTTGGGAGCTGACGATATCTTTGGTTCCCTGGTGGCCTTTTTCGGTGTAGAGAGTACCTCGGCTGTCACTCGTGTGGGGGCCGGCATGGTGTCCTCCACTGAGGTGGCTGGAGCTGTGGCGACTTGCCCAAGGACGCTCCCCCTGAGTATTTCGAGCTATGTAGGCTGGATCTTGTGGCCCAGTATTCCGGCTAGGCCCTCCGCGAAGGTTGTCAGTACCTTGGCTAGGTCTGATACATGTATCATTCCTTCTGGTGCCTTGGTGTGGGCATTTTTGTCTTTTTTGTAGTTGTTGTCGTTATCTGGTACTTGGGGGCTGAGGTGTGGCCGTAGGGAGGCCATGAAACTGGGCTGCGCTTTGGGTGTTGACCGGTTGAGGGGGGTTGGCTTTGTTGTTTTTGCC
Organism: Homarus americanus; assembly: GCF_018991925.1. Classification (NCBI taxonomy): domain Eukaryota; kingdom Metazoa; phylum Arthropoda; class Malacostraca; order Decapoda; family Nephropidae; genus Homarus; species Homarus americanus. The sequence continues at coordinate 4,165,086 of NW_024718273.1, read as the reverse complement.
TTTGGGTTCTCCACACGAAGGTACTTGGTGGGGCTGGTGTGCAAGCGGTGGAGGCCGGTCTTGCTGCTAATTGGTTTGCCTGGACCCACTTTGTCCTCTCGGAGCATCCAGGGTTCCAGGGGTTGCAGAGCCCCTGAAGATCCTGTTTTGTAAATGCCTGGATGAACGAAAGTCCCCAGTGAATGGAAAGTGGCTTATGTGAGTCCTATCTTCAAGAAGGGCGATCGTCACTCCACGAACAACTATAGACCGGTGAGCCTGACCAGCATAATATGTAAAGTACTTGAGAGTATTATCAGAGATGCCGCAATGGAACATCTAATACAAAACAACCTTGTAAAGGATTGCCAACACGGTTTTATGCCGGGGCGCTCCTGCTTAACACAACTGCTCAAGGTATTGGATATTTGGACCCATATTCTGGAACGGGGTGATAATATCGACAATATATACCTAGATTTTGCCAAGGCTTTCGACAGTGTACCACATGAAAGGCTGAAAATCAAACTAGATGGGTACGGAATTCGGGAAATGTCCTAGCGTGGATAGAAGACTTTCTACATGATCGCAAGCAGTGTGTGGTGATTAATGGCACGAAATCGTCATCCGTACCTGTCACAAGTGGGGTACCACAGGGCAGTGTTTTGGGCCCGCTGTTGTTTGATTGTTTCATAAATGACATGCCTGACGTTGTACACGCCTCCATACAAATGTTTGCATATGACGCCAAGTTGTTTCGGGAAATTAAGAACCAAGCGGACTGTGAAAAGCTGCAGAAGGACCCCTGTGGGCTCCAGGAATGGTCGAAGAAATGGCTGCTGAGATTCAATGTCACGAAGTATATCAGGATGCATCTGGGGCGTACCAACGGTAAGGAGGCGTATCATATGTCCCAACGGGATGAAGAAACTGCACTATTTGAGACTGAATGTGAGAAGGACCTCGGTGTGTATGTTGACAATGAGCTGAAGTTCTCGGGCCATTGCGAGAAGAAGGTAAACCAGGCAAATACATTAGTGGGTCTTATAAGAAGGTCGTTCAGATATCTAGACGGTCCGTCCATCGTAACGATCTTCAAGAGTGAAGTGCTTCCCCATCTGGAGTACTGTCACCCCGTCTGGTCCCCGAGATATGCTAGGGACTGTCAGTTGGTTGAAAATGTTCAAAGGAGGGCCACCAGACTGGTGCCTGCACTTCGGCACCTCAGCTACCCTAAGAGATTGGAGCGCCTGAACTTGCCTAGCTTATACTACAGACGGGCAAGAGGGGACCTAGTTGAGGTGTATAAGCATCTCAGGGGGCATTACTCAGTTGAGTGTCCTTACTTGGAGCTGGCGGACGCTCGCCCCACAAGGGGTCACAGCTCAAGATTGAAGAAGCCGCAAGTCCAGAAAACCGTGAGGGCAAACTTTTTCGGAGTGAGGGTTGTAAACTCTTGGAACAATCTACCAGAGAGTGTTGTGACGGCACCGAGTGTGAGCTCTTTCAAGAGAAGACTTGACCAACACTGGAGCGGGTTCAGGTACATTCAGGAGCCGGTGCATGCCCAGTATTTGCCAACAGTGCGTGACAGAGACGTGACCGATCGCCCGGGCGGCTAGAGAGCCGATCTTTTGGTGGAGAGGAGAAATGAAAAGGAAAATTAATTAGAGACGTGACCGATCGCCCAGGCGGCTAACGAGCCGATCAGTGGCGAATAGGATAAAAGCAAAGTAAAAGTACTTAGAATAATTGTGTTAAGCAGGATCGTCTCGGCATAAAACCGTGTTGGCAGTCTTTTACAATATTGTTTCGTAGTAGATGTTCCATCATGACATTTCTTATGATGCTCTCTAGTACTTAACACACTATGCTGGTCAGGCTTACTAGTCTATAATTATTCTTGAATATAGGACTCACATAAGTTATTTCCAGTCATAGGGGGCCTTTTGCTAATCCAGGAACGTATCTTCGTGTTTTATGTATGAATGTTCCATGTATGTATGTTTAATATTTATTTGTTCCATGTGCATATGTGTGTTTCATGTATAAACATATATCTCCCAAATGATCCTTCTATATGTGTTATACGCCAGGTACTGTACTGTATATGCAAACAACGCGTTATAGTTATAAAAGATTATATATTAATCGAATGTTTTAACAGTTTCAGTATGTATTTATAAATAATGTAAATTTATGAAAAGTATATTATCACTTTGTCATGGGTGATGGAGAAATAACTGAAAATATTTGAGTGTTGACTTGTACCTGTAGTCACTTTATAAACAAGTTGGATGGTTGCCAGGGTAACAAGTTTGACGGTTTGAGTTTGACAACAGCAGTAAGTTTAATTCTGTTTACTTCTTAATTCATATATGATAATCAGTTCAGGTTAGAAGGGGAGTGTTCAAAAGCATTACAGGTATTATTTTAGTTTCGGCCATTCGGGGATTCTTAGGAATTTATCTATTGAAATCTGCAGTTAAGACAATTCTAAGTCACTTTTCTAATACAGTTATACGATTTACCGTCGCAAATTATTCAGGTTACAGTAGGTTAGGATAGGTTTTGAGACCTTAATGTCTTGAAAATCATAAGTTTTTGTGATTTCTCACACTCAAAATCCCTGGTTCCCACTGGGGCGGTATCTCAAAAAACAGTAAATTCCTATAGAAATGATGGTCTAAATCATTCAAAACACATCAAAAACCATCGGTAAAGCACAGTTTGGATATCTAAATACTGTACAGGGAACACAGAAACTTAAGTTTTACCGCATTGCAGGGTAATTTTTTGTTATCCACCCATCACCTTTTTTTTCACATGAAAAATATAATTTTTCGCTATAGTTTTCTTGCTGTTTTAGATGATTCTGACATTTATCTTTGGGGCAAATCACTTTTGTTTTTAGTTAGGTTTGGTTAGGTTAGGTTTTCTTGTTGTTTTAGATGATTATAAATGTCAGAATCAACTAAAACAACAAGAAAACTAGCGAAAAATTATATTTTTCATGTGAAAAAAAGGTGATGGGTGGTTAACGATAAATGCCCAATGTTGAGTATGTGAAAGGAACTCACTAACATACAGTACGAGTTCTGTTTGACCATTTTGAGGTGTACATAAAGTCATTATGTTTAGTAATATGACACTAATGTAACTAATGACATTCAGGTTACCCAGTACATCATGGGCGAGAGGTAAAGTGCTAAAGTAATTGGTGCCTTTTTGACTTATGAAATGTCACATAGAAAAAAGTTCAAATTTTGGAGATTCTGAAAATTTTCATGTGAGGAGGAGAAAATCTGGTAGTAGTGTAGGAGAAGGCGGGATTAATATTCCGTAGTGACCATTCTTGGAACTTTATCTGGTAAAGGTGGTGAACACAGTTAGCAGTAGAAATACCTTTGGTATTGAACCAAAATTTCTGGAATTACCATTTGAATGATGCTATACACGAAAATGGAAACGAGAATGCATGGAACTTAACAGAACCTGACCTAACCAATGAATCCTACCTAACCTTACCTAACTTCTGCCCGCCAGACCCCCGGCATATAAGGCAGAAAGAACTTACAGGGGTATTTTGATATCTGGTACTAATGAAAGCAACTTGAAGCGTGCATGGTGTAATTTTAAGTCTTTGTGGATGTGAGAGTACGATCGGTCCTTTCATTAAAACAAATATTTCCTCTTCAGTGTCAGTTCTCTACCACATTTTGAACACTTGCACATCCTGGCAACTAGTCCGTGAAGACAGATGATCACTTGGAGATGGTCTTCATCCTCCACAAGCACAGATAACTTGTAAGGCGATACCAAACATGCCGTGAAAAGGACACCATTGAAAAACAATATGGCTTCTCCCTCAGTCCTCCTCCTTGAGGAAGAACAATAAGCACTGTATATGAACATACAGAGTGCTACTACAGCGTGGTGTTTACTAAGATATCGTTAGTCTAATCTAACCAAATCTAACCTGACCTGACCTAACCTAACTTAACTTAACCTAAATATCTTTTTACTTTTTTTATCCTCTTCACCACTGATAGGCTTGTTAGCTGCTTGGGCGCTCGGTCACGTCTGTCACGCACTGTTGGCAAGTACCTGTCATGTACTGGCTCTCTGTTATGCACTGTTGGCAGGAACTGGGCATGCACCTGCTCCTTAATGTACCTGAACCTGCTCCAGTGTTGGTCAAGTCTGGTCTTCAAAGAACTCACACTCGGTGCCGTCACAACACTTTCTGGCAGATTGTTCCAAAAGTTCACAACTCTTACTCCGAAAAAGTTTGCCCTCACAGTTTTCTGGACTTGTGGCTTCTTCAATCTTGAGCTGTAACCCCTTGTGGGGAAAGCATCCGCCAGCTCCAAGTAAAGACACTCGACTGAGTAGTGCCCCTTGAGATGCTTATACACCTCAATTAGGTCGCCCCTTGCCTGTCTGTAGTATAAGCTAGGCAAGTTCAGGTTCTCCAATCTCTCAGGGTAGTAGAGGTGCTGAAGTGCAGGCACCAGTCTGGTGACCCTCCTTTGAACATTTTCAACCAACTGACAGTCCTTAGCATATCTTGGAGACCAGATGGGGTGACAGTACTCCAGATGGGGAAGCACTTCACTCTTGAAGATTGTTACGAGAGACAGACCGTCTAGATACTGTATCTGAACGACCTTCTTATAAGACATAATAATTTATTTGCCTGATTTACCTTCTTCTCGCAATGGCCCGAGAACTTCAGTTCATTGTCAACATACACTCCTAGGTCCTTCTCACATTCAGTCTCAACTAGTGCAGTTTCTTCATCCCGTTGGGACATATGATACGCTTTCTTACCGTTGGTACGTGACATTGAATCTCAGCAGCCATTTCTTTGACCATTCTTGGAGCTCACAGAGATCCTTCTGCAGCTCTTCACAGTTCACTTGGTTCTTGATTTCCCGAAATAACTTGGCATCATAAGTAAACATTTTATATGGAGGCATGTACAACGTCAGGCATGTCATTTATGAAACAAACGAACAGCAGCGGGACCAATTCACTGCCCTGTGGTACTCCACTTGTGACAGGTACAGATGTTGATTTCGTGCCATTAATCATCACACACACTGCTTGCGGTCATGTAGAAATTTTTCTATCCACGCGAGAATATTTCCCCGAATTCCGTACCCTTCTAGTTTGATTTTCAGCCATTCGTGCTATAATAGCACAACATACAGTTCGCTTAGAATCCAATGCTACTTGAAAGGTATTGGAAATCAATCATTACTGTATATGATTTTCGATTCTAACATTGTGATCTCATCATTTATAAAATGAATAGGTTTAAGAACCTACTGCATGGAAAGAGAAAAATATATGGGATTTGTGCAGGTCATTGACACATGAGGCATTGAAGCATATAATAAAGGTTGTAAAATCCCCAATATGAGAGCTCCGTCGTTTACTGACAATTTAAGCGAGACCGGTTTCAGAATTTATTTGCTTACGATCGGAGGATAGCACGTGCCATAACATGCCAGATTTTTTTGCCGGAATAATTACGGTAAAAATTAAATTTCTTCGTGTATAAAGCACATAGAAACTTGATTTTTTCATATGATCAGTTGTTCAACTACACCTGTAGGTTATTCCCTGCAATTTCCCACATCCTTCATGCTCTGTCCACTGCAGGTGATTTATGTTTGTAAATAGCTGAATAATAAAAAAAAATATATATTA
>NW_024718273.1:4071606-4159289 GCF_018991925.1 Homarus americanus | reverse complement strand
GCACACAATTAATACTTAAGAGAAATAGAGAAATACAGTCGCCAAGTTAATGTCCATTCAAATAATGGACTCAACTCTCTCCCCCTCTTCTCACACTACACTGCCGGCTCTTCCCTCTCTGAGAAATTTTGGGGGGAAAACCAGGTATAGTAATAAATAATACCTCAAACTAAAGTTAGGATAATATAATTGACATTGCTGGATTCCTTGTAAGACCAGGAATATTTTGAATACAAATGTCATATATTTTTCACAAAAGATAACATATTTACACAGAATAAACTTTACATCTAAAATTTGTATGTCTAATGCAAAATCTATGATGTTTATATTCAAAATGATCACCAAATTATAAGAATTCCAGCAATGTAAATTATATTCTGGCCGGATAATTTGTATGAATTTTATGAGCTAAAACAAATATCTTCAGTTAATAAAAAAAAAAAAATATTCTTCACGACACTATCTGTCAATCAAAGTACCCCACCTTGCCTCCCCCCTCTTCCAACCACGTGGTCAGTCCCAACCCTCCCCCCCACCCCCCACCAATCCTCCCTTCAAGAGTTTTTAACATTTAGTATTAAATAATACCTCAGATTAAAGTTAGGATAATATAATTGACATTGCTGGATTCCTTGTAAGACCAGGAATATTTTGAATATAAATGTCATATATTTTTCACAAAAGATAACATATTTACTCAGAATAAACTTTACATCTAAAATTTGTATGTCTAATGCAAAATCTATGATGTTTATATTCAAAATGATCACCAAATTATAAGAATTCCAGCAATGTAAATTATATTCTGACCGGGTAATTGTATGAATTTTATGAGCTAAAACAAATATCTTTAGTTAATAAAAAAATAAAAATATTCTTCACTGTAACAGATGGTCGTTCGGTCCCTCCCTCCCCCCCACCCCCCACCAACCGTCTCACCAGATGTGTGGGAAAACCAGAATATTTACCTTTTAGTAATAAATAATACCTCAAACTAAAGTTAGGATAATATAATTGACATTGCTGGATTCCTTGTAAGACCAGGAATATTTTGAATATAAATGTCATATATTTTTCTCAAAAGATAACATATTTACTCAGAATAAACTTAACATCTAAAATTTGTATGTCTAATGCAAAATCTATGATGTTTATATTCAAAATGATCACCAAATTATAAGAATTCCAGCAATGTAAATTATATTCTGGCTGGGTAATTTGTATGAATTTTATGAGCTAAAACAGGCAGTCAGGCAGGGTGGGGGGTGGGGCGAATCTAAAAATAGCTGTCGAGCTGGACACTCACCGCTTATATGTGGAAAAAACCCGCGTTAAGTGAAAGTTCAGCTCTGGCGAGGCACCGCATATATGATAAAACGCGCTAAGTGAAACCGCGTTAGGCGGGGTAATACTGTATATATATATATATATACACTATATATATATATATATATACTGTATAATGAAAATAAAAAGTTGTATCAGTGTTATTAATTAATATCATCCAAAGTATAACTTGAAAATATGAACAGAATATATAAACGTGTTCTTGTACTAACCGTCACCTCATATGTCCCAACAGGATGAAGAAACTGCACCAGTTGAGACTGAATGTGAGAAGGACCTAGGTGTGTATGTTGACAATGAGATGAAGTTCTCCTGCCAAATAAATTATTAGGTCTTATAAGAAGGTTGATCATATCTCTAGATGGTCTGTCCCTCGTAATGATCTTCAAGAGTGAAGTGCTTCCCCATCTGGGGTACTGTCACCCCGTTTGGTCCCCGAGATATGCTAGGGACTGTCAGTTGGTTGAAAATGTTCAAAGGAGGGCCACCAGACTGGTGCCTGCCCTTTGGCACCTCAACTACCCTGAGAGATTGGGGCACCTGAACTTTCCTAGCTTATACTACAGACGGGCAGGGGGCGACCTAATTGAGGTGTACCTGTACAATATAAGCATCTCAAGGGGCTCTACTCAGTTGAGTGTCTTTACTTGGAGCTGGCGGATGCTCGCCTCACTAGGGGTCACAGCTCAAGATTGAAGAAGCCGCAAGTCCAGAAAACTGTGAGGGCCGGTGTATGCCCAGTACTTTCCAACAGTGCGTAACAGAGACGTGACCGATCTCCCAAGCGGCTAACGAGCCGATCAGTGGTGAGGAGGATAAAAGTAAAAGTAGAGCAAAAAAAAAAAAAAGCAATAGTGGAGCAGATGGTTAACACCAGAAGGACTCTATAAAATTCGTTCATATTTTCCACAGGTGTTGTTTGGATGATAGTAACAACTTTTTCAATTAAATTAAAGTAATACAATTTTTTCCCCTTTATTTACACAATCATAAATCTTTTATAGTGGACAGTGCATGAAAGATGAGGGAAATTACGGCGGGTTACAAGTGGCAAAATACCGATCATATGACAGTAATTTTATGGCTTTACATGTTTTGTACATGAAGAAATAAATATTGTCCATAATTATTATGCCAAAATATCTCCCGTTGTGCTGCGTGTTCTCGTCTGCTCTTAAACTAATAAATTTTGATTCCAATATTTGTAAACAATTACAAGTAACGACAGAGCCTCACTTTGGGGATTTTATTACTATAAATATTGGCTTATTTGTCCTTTTTTTTATTGACTGCTTTCCTGGTTTTAATTTTTATAGCCTGTGTAAATCCCTTTATTTTTTATTTTTGCACCCTTGGTCTTGAACCTATTCTATGTATAAAGGATGAGATTCATATACAGTGCAGGTATCCCTTGATATATGAATGGGATAAGTTCATATCTCGAATAAAAGAACATTTTGGAAAAATAGGGTTCAGTTTGCCAATGACAAAAATACTGTACTGTACTGTACCACAATATCATACCCCAAAAACATGAAACTGGTTCACAAAGAAGAACAAAACTTATAAAACTAATGATAAATAGTACACAACTATTTTAATTTATTACCCGACTCCTGAAATTACTAGTTATCTAATGCATGAAAAAATTTAATGAAATAGCATTCAGAGCGCGTTGTGCGGGTCGTGTATTGTGACGTCTAACAAAGCCTGCTGGCACTCAGGCCTTCGTTGTTGAGTGGCAGAAACTGGACAGTGATTACCTAAGAGCATGAAGATCGTCTTGGTGATGTGAATGTGTAAATTGATGTAGGATTTTTAACGTTATTCACGATTGTATATTGAAAAACACTACTGATCGAAGGAATAGGTTGGGAGATATACAACCACAAAATCATTGCCATATGACAAGATTTATCCAGAATATTTTTGATTTGTTGCGCTCATGGCTATGACTGACCATCTAAAAGTTGATCAGAGAGTGTAGTACCTTTAGGTAAGACAGTCCATAGTGGGTGGAGATAGAAAATAAATTGAAGTCAAAAACAAATTCGGGACAAGCAACAGGCATCAGCGCCTGGAAGTAACCAAGACATATTGGTGCCATAATGAAAGATTTTCTTTTGTGTGTGTTTTCTAAAGGACTCCAATTGTGATCATGATCCACCATTCATAGGGAGATACAGTGTACATAGTGATAATACAAAGAGATAAATTCATTGATGAGAACTAGAAATGAGAAAAAGAGTAAATAATAGTTAAAAAAAACTAGCTCAACTGTCTCGCACGGCAACACTGGATGAGCGAGGGTACCAGTGACATCGAAACCCAGTAGGACAGCCAATTGATTTTTTAAAATAATATTATCCTGTTCACTTACATTACAAGGTGGTAGGTGTGATTACAAGGGAAGCCATCCAGCATGGGGTGAATTCTTCCTCAGAAATTAAGTGTGAGAGTCCGGTAGTTGGCATCATCCCCCCTCCCCCCTACACACCAGACAAAGAGGTCTATGTATACTGTATATGCATAGCATGGGGCTATAAAGGGTCCTTCCCACTTAAGCTCTTTCCACCAAGACACAGAAGCAATTATCATAGTAATAATAAAGATTATTACCTGTACAGTCAACCCTCGTTTTACGCGGTCCCACTTTACGCGTTTCCACGTTCACGCGGTACCCTGCCGAAACCGGAATGCTCACTTTCCGCGGTGTGTCTACCCTTTTACGCGGAGAGCGGCGCGAGCAGGGTGCGCACAAGGTCGCCCAGTCATCAAAACATTACCGAGTTCTTCACCCGCCACCCACCACAGCCGGCCCAAGTCGGTGATAGTGATAATGATAGTGAGGATATGGACTTTGAGGGGTTTGACAAAGAGGCCCTGCAAGCCTCTGTGGTGGATAGTGATACAATTGATACAAGTGATACAGGTGAGGGCCAATAATCTGCCCTCTGCCTCGGAACCAACCCCCAATCCCCGTGTGCCCAGCCATCTTTTCTACTAATGTAAGTGTTAAAAAACCTAATATTATTGATATTTCTCTTAATTATTAATTGTGTGTGCATACCATCATAAAATTAAGAAGTTATTTTTACTACAACGTAGGTATTGTGTCTGAAAAAGTGGAGTTTGGGGGTCGGCCTGGTCTCTATTTCAATTAATCCCATATGTTATGTTGTTCACTTTACGCGGGCCGCCGTGGGTTGAATTAACCACGTAAAGTGAGGGTTCACTGTACTATTAAGCCACCGAATAGAATTATATCACATTGTAAATTGGCTTAAGGCTAAGAAGAGTCTTACAGAGTCTCCACATCCCTCCTCCCCAACAGCGGCAGCTGTCAATGACCGCATGTCCCACAGGTGTAAGTTCGTAAAAGGAAGAAGAAAGTTGCATTGGGAATCAGACGCTAAAACCCCAGCAACACCAGGAAGTTTGTTGACATGAGATTACTACAGGGCGACGCCTAATGTAGATTGTGTGGGTTTGGGCTTACCAGCACTTAGGACGATGTAGAATGCTGTAAAGCTTGAAGGCTCTTGCTGGTATTGTGCTGACTCATAATTAAGTAAACGAGGCAATTGCAGATCACAGGGGAAAGAGATACAAAGGCAGATGAATGGGGGTCCGGGGGGGTCCAGACCCCCCCTTTTCATCAGAAAATTCCAATACTTTTTCTTTAATGCAGTATTGTGCTCAGACATTTTTGTATAGTAAAAAGTAATTACTATTGACTTCAGAATATCTAATATCAAGTGCACATCGCTTTGCTCACCATGTTCCCCCACCCAAAACTTCTTGGACCCCTTCCCTCCTACCCTTTTGATATTCCTGGATCTGCCCCTGAGATAGTTATAGACAACAATAGAGGAAGCTAAGTCCTTATTGGTTGCCAAGCTGAAGCAGGTTGGGAGAGAGATCCTCATTAAGATTGAGGAAGTAGCTGACAGAACAGAGGAAGTAAAGAGGAGCTATGCTCAGGTTGTAGCAGGGTCACAGAAGGTGATGGAGAGTAATGCAGGATCTGAACAAGTCCTCTGGCAGCTAGGGACTCTGCAGAAGTGTGTTGATGAGTTTACAACTAGTAGACCTACTGATGTGGGAGAAGAGGAGAAATGGAAACGTTCAGAGCATAGGAAGAGTATAATCGTGTTTGGAGTCCCTGAGAGCCAGTTGGAGGAAGCTGAAACTAGGAAAAGGCACGATAAGTTGAAATTTCAGAGTATTGTTTGTGATGAGGCTCTGAAATTATCAGTTCCCACATGAGGAGGCTAGGAGGAGGACAAGCCCCACCCCTCAGGCTCACACTAGTGAGTGAGGGTAAGAAATGGGAAGTTATTCAGCAGACATAAAACTTAGCAAGGAGCAATGCTCCTTGAAGCAGAGGAGGGAGGAGTCGATGGGGAACAGGATTGAATGTACATGGCCTATATGCAGGGGGAAGGTAGTGGAGGCAAGTGCACCAGTACAGAATCAGGGGACAGTGGGACACCCCCCACTCGCTCTACCTCCCACCCAGGAGGAGGCGAGCACCATGTAAATAATGTTATCTCTGACCACACCCCACAAACCACAAGGGATACAGTAAATGAGGTAGTTGCAGAGAATGGAGGGGGCCCGGAGTCAATACGAAGACCAGAGACATTACCGAGGACAATTTCTGGTCTGAAAGTCATGTACAGTATAGTCTCGGTTTACGCGGTCAATTAAACCCGTGGAGGTCTGCTTAAAATGAGAAACGCGTAAACGAAATAACAGAACATATGGGATTAATTGAAATAGAGACTGGGCCGACCCCCAGACTACCCTTTTTCCGACAATACGTACGTTGTAGTGAAAATAACATCTTAATTTTATGATGGTATGCACACACAATTAATATTTAAGAGAAATATCAATAATATTAGGTTTTTTAACACTTACATTAGTAGAAGAGATGGCTGGGCACACGGGGATGGGAGGTTGGTTCCGAGGCAGAGGGCACCGCGGAAAGTGAAATCCGCGTAAATGGAACAACAGAACATATGGGATTAATTCCAATAGGGACTGGCCCGACCCCCAAACTCCACTTTTTCCGACACAATACCTATGTTGTAGTAAAAATAACATCTAAATTTTATGATGGTATGCTCACACAATTAATATTTAAGAGAAATACAGTCGCCAGGTTAATGTCCATTCAAATAATAGACTCAACTACCCACCCCCCTCTTCCGGGCTCACTAGCTTCTACCTCTCTGAGAAATGTTTGGGTGAAAACACTAGATTTTAACGTTTAGTAATAAATAATACCTCAGACTAAAGTTAGGATAATATAATTGACATTTCTGGATTCCTTGCAGGTCAGGGAATATTTTGAATGTAAACTTCATATATTTTGCACAAAAGATAAAATACTTGCTTTGTGTAAACCAAATTATTACATTAGATCTAAAATTTGTATGTCTAATGCAAAATCCATGATGTTTATATTCAAAATGATCATCATATTGTAAGAATTCCAGCAATGTATATTATATTCTGGTCCAGTAATTTGTATGAATTTTATGAGCTAAAACAAATATCTTCAGTTAATAAAATAAAAATATTCTTCAGACACTATCTGTCAATCAAAGTACCCCAACTTGCTTCCCCCCTCTTCCAACCGCGCCAAATGGTCGGTCGGTCGGTCCCAACCCTCCCCCCACCCCCCACCTTCCCTCCCTACCAGAGAAATGTTGGGTGAAAAATCTAATTTTAACTTTTAGTAACAAATAATACCTCAAGCTAAAGTAAGGATAATATAATTGACATTGCTGGATTCCTTGTAAGACCAGGAACATTTTGAATATAAATGTCATATATTTTGCACAAAAGATAACATATTTACTCAGAGTAAACATTAGATCTAAAATTTGTATGTCTAATGCAAAATCTATGATGTTTTATATTCAAAATGATCATCAAATTGTAAGAATTTCAGCAATGTAAATTATATTCTGGCCGGGTAATTTGTATGAATTTTATGAGCTAAAACAAATATCTTCAGTTAATAAAAAAAAAAAAAATATTCTTCACACCGTGCCAGATGGTCGGTCGGTCCCTCCCTCCCCCCCACCCCCCACCAACCCTCCCTACCAGATAAATGTGTGGGAAAACCAGACTATTTAACTTTTTAGTAATAAATAATACCTCAGACTAAAGTTAGGATAATATAATTGACATTGCTGGATTCCTTGTAAGACCAGTAATATTTTGAATATAAATGTCATATATTTTGCACAAAAGATAACATATTTACTCAGAGTAAACATTAGATCTAAAATTTGTATGTCCAATGTAAAATCTATGATGTTTATATTCAAAATGATCATCAAATTGTAAGAATTCCAGCAATGTAAATTATATTCTGGCCGGGTAATGTGTATGAATTTTATGAGCTAAATAAAAAAAAATTATACTTCACGTGTATATGGGCAGATGAACCGCGGAAAGTTCGGTTCGGTTCTGGCGAGGCACCGCGTATATGAGAAATCGCGTAAAGTGAAACCGCGTAAAGCGGGGTAATACTGTATATATATATAATTGAAATAGAGACTGGGCCGACCCGCAAACACCACTTTTTCAGACACAATACCTGCGTTGTAGTAAAAATAGTATCTTAACTTTATGATGGTATGCACACACACATGATATAGAAGAGAAATATCAACAAGAGAATAATATACTGTACCAGGTAAAAGAAAAATAAAGGTTTAACACTTACATAAGGTTAGGTTAGGTTAGAAAAAATCAAGGTTTAACACTTACATTAGGTTAGGTTAGAAAAAATCAAGGTTGGGTTTAACACTCACGCTAGTAGAAGAGATGGGTTGGCGTACGGGAATGGCGGCTGGTTCCGAGGCAGAGGGCAGACTACTGGCCCTCAGGTGAGTCACCATCACTGTCATCCACATTTGTCAGGGCCTCCCTGACAAACCCCTCAAAGTCACCATCACTGTCACTGGCTTGGGCTGGCTGTAGTGGGTTGGGGGCGAAGAAGTCCGTGATGTTACGCTGACGGCTAGTGTTGATGTTGTCGTGATACACCTTGATGTACGGCTCCATAGTCTGCAACAGCTGGGTAATGAAGACTTCATAGCGGTTATCGTCATGGTCGTTGGAAAGGATGAGCTTCAGTTTCTCTGCACACTTGATGGCATCCTTAACATTACCATGCGTTAACTTGTGTTCTTCTCGGGATGACGCACCACCTGCCTCTTCTCTGACGTCATTGTCTTTTACCATCTCGTCCGAAGTCACCTCAGGATCCCTTATCACCTCCAGGATGTCTTCGTTGGTGGTCTCGGAGAAGCCTGCAGCTGTAACACTCTCCGCAGTTTCTCTTGCAAGGTCCACTGCCACTGCAACAGACTGAACCTCACCAGTCACAGGTTGACTCTGCCTCTCACTTGGGATACCTTGCAACACATGCCTTCATGCGTGACGAACCGTTGCTACAGACAGCTGATCCCATGCCTCCACCAAGAAGTCCACAGCTTTCTTGACGTTAAATTTCTAACAAAAGTGTTTGACGAGAACTTCTTGATCCGCCAACTGTTTTTCCTCGTCCTTGTCGCTCTTGCTATCGGTATCACCCAGGTTACGCAACTCATCCTTGGTGTTGGTACAGTCGTTCAGGAGCTTAAACTTCTTTGCAGAGTATGCCACTTTCAAATTGTAGATTAATTCTTGGTCCAGGGGCTGGATTAATGATGTAGTGTTGGGAGGAAGGAAGACCACTTTTACGTTGGGGTGACGATCCAACAGTAGGGGCGAGTGTCTTGGTGCGTTGTCAAGGAACAACAAAATGTTGAATGGAACATTCTGTTGCTCGCAGAATTTCTTCACATCGGGAACGAAACAGTCGTCAAACCAGGAGAGGGACCGCCTTACGTGCGGTTAGCCAGTGGACATTTAGTTTGGTCATGTCCATGTTCTTGTAGGCGTGTGGCTTGCGGGCTGTGTGGATCACCGATAACTTGAGT
The DNA here is from genome assembly GCF_018991925.1 of Homarus americanus. NCBI lineage: Eukaryota > Metazoa > Arthropoda > Malacostraca > Decapoda > Nephropidae > Homarus > Homarus americanus. Next base: position 4,149,930 of record NW_024718273.1, on the reverse strand, counting down.
TTACAGGAACCGGAGGCATTGATGGTAAACAGGACGGTGATGCGCTCCTTCTGCAACTTCCGGCCCCGACACTTGCTGGCAGTCTTGACAACGAAGGTCTTGGTAGGTAGCTTTTTCCAAAACAGACCGGATTCGTCCATGTTGACCACCTGGTCGTCGGTGTACTGTCCTTCCTCTATAACCTCACGTAAGAATGGAGGAAAATCCCTAGCCGCAACACGGTCACCACTCGCTCCTTCACCACCAATGTTAATGTTGGTGATCTTGTTCCTCTTCTTAAACCTTTGCAGCCACCCAGAGGAAGCATTGAAGGGTTTGGGCTCTGCAATTCCCATCTTACGTGCCATTGCTGTGTACAGTTCACGTGCGTACTCTTGAACTGACCGCGTGTCGACCGCCATGTTCCGTCTTGCCTGACGAATCAAGTAACATACACGTAAATTTTCTGTCTTGAGAAGCACCTTGTTCTGGCAGTACTTGATCATTGAAGCACCTGCAGACTTTATGATGTTCATGTGTTCTTTTATCTTGGCTGCATCCTTCTTTATCATCCGGATCGTAGATTCGTTCACGCCATGCTGGCGCGCCAAATCAACTTGTCTTGTTCCTTTCTCCAACTCTTGAATTATCTTGTACTTCGCATCGTAGCTTAGGGCACATTGTATCTTCTTTGGCTTAGGGCGGCTGGGTCCAGGTAATGGAAGGTTTTTCTGTGGTGGTGGGGGTCTGGTGGCAGCCATTCTTACGGAACAATAGATACCAGTACACACGGGTTGGCTGGTAGGGATGTAACTGATGCGGCTAGGTCAAGCGCCTTCTACCCGCCGGCGGGAAGGCACGTCATATTACATTAAACCAATTACAGCTAGCGGCGGAGGGAGGTAAGGATGCGTGGCCCAATCACAGTCCGATACGTGATATGACGTCAGCGATAATGCAACAGAGGCATCCACTGCACAACCTACCCGCGCCGCTTGCCCAAGCATGACGAGAGATGGCAGGAGGTTTGAATCCAAAAATGGTGGCGCGGCTGGACCACCAGCCGCTCTCCGCGTATATGAGTAGGTGCATCGCGTAAATTGGGCATTCCGGGTCTAGCAGGGTACCTCGTAAATGACAAAACGCGTAAACGAAACCTGCATAAACCGAGGTATTACTGTACACACACACACACACACACACACACACACACTCACACAAACACACACTCACACACACACACACACACACACACACACACACACACACACACACACACACACACACACACACACACACACACACACACACACACAATAACAACAACTTACCTTTTTGTAGTACAATACTGTATAGACTTAAAATTCAGAAAAGGACAGTTTATGGATGATTTTTTTTTTATAAAGTGACAAGCAGGTCTCATAAAGGACAGACTGTCCTTAAAAGGCCAGATTTGGCAACCCTGCGCGGCAGCTTCTGCGCGACCACCCTCTCACATCTGCTTATCGCTAGTAAACAGACCATTTCACGTTCCATGATTTTAGCTGTGTTGATTTATGAGTGTTTGCTTTAACATAATACTACAAAAAACAATGTTTTGTTTATTGTAGGAGATGGGCTGAGGTAAATCTGGGTAGACTTTCTTTTTAGTATTTTGTGTTTCTCTCAAGTACCAAACTAAATTATTCCATTGAAACAACATTTAGATTTAGTGCGAATTCTGTTTAAAGCGACCTCTCTTGGAACGTATCTCGTGTTATATCGACGTTCTACTGTATGAGATAGATGGCCTGTTATGGGGAGTTTCTATGTTTATTTGAATTCTGAACTATCAGTTAATTTAATGAGCATCCTTCATTTAGATGAGACTGATGCAAGACTGGATTAGTGCTCAGAGTCACTGCACTTAGAAGAAGCTTATACAGGTTGACAATCCTTTATCCGAAATCCTTGGGGCCAGAGGCATTTCGGTTTTCGGAATTTTTCGGTTTTCAGAATGGTGAAGGTTTTTTTTTTTTTTTTTTTTATTAGCCCACCCGGGCATAGATCATTGACCCACATTGGGGCCTGGGGGTCTAAAATATAATAAAAATTATAATAATAATAATAATAATTCATAGGTCTAGGTCGTGTTTCTCACTTTTGATCTTTTTTTCATTCTTGTATTTCTTTATTGTATTATTATTTTATTATTACAGTATTATTGTTATTATTATTATTATTAATTTTATTATTATATTTTATTATTATTATTATTATTATTATTATTATTATTATTATTATTATTATTATTATTATTATTATTATTATTATTGTAATCATTATTATTTTATTTTGGTGTATAATTATTAAAAATTTTACTTACCATGAATAATTATTATTATTATAATTATTATTATTATTATTATTATTATTACTATTACTATTACTATTACATTTTTGCCCCCCAGGCCCCTATGTGGGTCAGTGATCTGTGCCTGGCTGGGCTAATAATCCCTGTATAAAAAAAAAATAATGCCCCACAAAAAACTTTAGGTTTTTAGAGCTTTTCGGTTTTCGGAATTTCGGATAAAGGGTTGTCAACCTGTAGCAGATACTGTGCTGCCATGGTATCTGCTCCTTCAGTTAGTTTCCATAGAGAGTTTGCCATTTAGATAAATCTGTAAATTTATTTAATGAAATTAATTTTTCAGGTGATATGAATTCCTTTCCTTTTAATTCATCAGCTATGTCTCGGCGTCGTCCCATGACAACTGGGTCTGTCCGGTCGACTTCTGTTGTTGGTGCTCTGAGAGTCCGTCCAGGCAGCCGTCCAGGATCTGCACGTGAGTGGTTTGAGGCATACAATCAACGGAGAAATGAAGAAGCGTGGCGGATGGAGGAATGGAAAAATACGGTCAATCTGCACAAAAAGAGAGAATGGCAAGCACAATATTATAACACCATAGCGCAACCACGACAAAAAATGTAAGTACAGGGTACTGTACAGTAGCTACTGTACTTTAGTAAGAATGTTGATAACTAGAAGGGTATGATATACATGTACTATACAGTATAGTAGTGTACTTCACGGTTAGTTGCCTTTCACTTGGTGACTTGATTATAAATACAACACTATAAACCCAGAAGACCTGACACTGGTGGCAGGAATTGATCTTATCACTCTGCCTTCCCTGCTACAACTTTCTCCTTGAAAATAAAAGTAGAAGCTAAGGTTTTCCCTCATCAAGAGTAGAGAGAGAGGAGGCCTGAGGAACATTATCACATTTTATTGAAAGTCAAAGTGGAATTTGTAGGCCTGACTGCTCATTAGGAACAGTGTGGATACAGTACTGTATACTTGTACCATGGTGAGCTTTGCTATGCTTGAGGTCAATGGTGTGGGCTATTCAGCCACTTAGTCAAAAACCTCAATAGAAAATCTCTTTAGAAAATAACTTTTTTCTTACCTCATGACTAAAACAAATTTGGTAAAGGAATAGCCCCTTTTCTTTTCTCAGGTTTTTCTGTACTCTGTATAAAAAGGTTGCTGTCAACCATCTGCTTTGTGCCCAATGCCATGTTGCATCTGACTGTGACAAACACATACTGACCAACTAACCAATCATGAATGCTAAGCAATGGATTACCTCCCAGTCAGGCAATTTTTGGATGACCAAATGATCATCTTTTTACCTTCCTTTCCATAGAAATCTACTGAACAACACTTACTACTGTATTTTATTTAACCTAATGTAAAATAATAATATTAATAATATTAATCTAGTCTACAGTAGTACTTCCATCCTTAGATAGGTAGGTTAGGTAGGTTTTATATGATCATCTTATTTATGATAATCATAATGTACAGTACTGTAGTAATGTTAATAATGACAATAACATTTGCTGCAAGTGTTCTTGTATATGGGAAAGACAAAGACTATGACGATGAAACCCCTGCTGACGTTGAATTCGTGTGTATCACCAAATTAATAAGTACAGTACAGTAGTACTGCACCTCAATACACTGGACTAATTGCGGCAGATCCCAGTCCGGAAAAAGCGAAAGTCCCAGAAAAGCAAATCAATAGGGGTGGGGGGTGTTTGGACACAACCCTGCTTATCTGGAATGTCTAAAAAAAATCAGACGTAACTGTGGCTGTGGACAACGGTTTTCACTAATATGACTTTTGTACTGTAAAGTATTATATTTAAGTACAGGTATCTCTCATTTAACTCTGGGATTGTATTCCTTAAAAAACCTTATGTTAAAGGGAAAAAACTGATGATGAGGTGGCCTCTCAGATGGCATGTTGCCTTTGTTACATGTACAGTATATGCTATGTAACTATAAAAGTTGTGAATTAATCATTAAAATACTCAAATGTGTAAGAGTGTGTATGTGTGTGAAGTGAACACATGTGTGTAGGCAGTGGGCTGTAACTGTGTTACTGACTCACCAGTAGCCACCCACACGGCCCGCGCTCCCCCCCTCGATGTGAGATGTGACATCATAGCAAAAACAAACACACACACACACACACACACACACACACACACACACACACACACGCACACGCACACACACACACACACACACACACACACACACACACACACACACACACACACACACACACACACACACACACACGGGGGAGAGTCATCTGGTTGACTGGCTGGCTGAAATGTCTTGTGTTCCCCAGAGAATGGTTGGAGCATGGAAGGAGCTATTTTTTGTACATAAAATGTGTGTTACAGTATTGTAGCACATATACCTGGTAGTCGGAATTCAGATAAAAGGAATTACACTCTACTGGAAATCACAGAATTAGTGGAAAAATCATTCCGTTGTTCTCCTGTCCCTAATGAATAAAGAAAAAATTGGGAGATGAGAGTGAATCTGGGAGCAGCTGGCAGGAGGTAGAGCTGGTGGGTGACTCCCTTCCCCAGGCAGAGCCGTCCCTAGGGTATGACAACCGGTGCGACCGCCCCGGACCTCTCACTAGTGGGGGCCCTGTGACCCTTACCTCATCCAACACTAGAATTAGTAACCGCGTTAAGCTGACCTCACCTTACCACCCAGCTTCAGGAGACCACCTGAAGGATTAGTGACCAGCACAGTTAGGCAATGCATCTGCTGACTTGAGGTCAAAGGTAAAATTAAGCCACCCCATCTTACCACCCAGACTGAGAACAATGTCATTTTTTCTGTGCTCTCTGTCAAAGAGGAATGAGGACGTTGACAGCGGTCGCCTGACAGTGTTGTCGAAACTCTGAATCTCCAGTTGTCCGGGATTTGTGTTTTGTGAAATTGTTGATATACAGTCATGCGCCGGTTAACGTCCGACCGAACAACGTCCGATCGCATATACGTCCGTGCCCCCCCCCTCCCCCCCAAAAAAAATCCGTGACACCTGCTGGACCACCACTCCAAGACCCCGTGACGGAGACACGATGATCCTCCCCATACTGGTCAGATATTATGTGTTAAAGGAATATGCTTCCTTGATTAGGCTTTTTTTAAACATTTGCCTGCAGGTGTAATGTTAACCTACATCTATTGAGGATAAAATCTTTCACCCACAAATTGACAATAACACATTTGCTGTAATCAGACATATCTAGTTGCCTCAACAGTTGCAATTGGGGTTGCAATTTAAAATTCTGTGTCATTACTACGGAATAAAGAAGTATCTGGTGTACTGCACTCTAAGATTAAGAGAAAACGGACGACTCAGGAGTCCTGAAGTAAGAGAAAACGGACTCCTATGACGGGGCACTCAAATAAAGAGACATGGCTACATGTTTTGTTGACTACCCACTGTACAGTAGGGAGTGACAGTTTGGCAAAAGTTTTCAAAATCTAATTGCATGGGTTGGATTATTTGTCTATCGGCCACGCTAATTCCGAATATGTTTGAGTTTTTTACATCATTGCATTAGAAGGTTTGTGGATACTTTTGGGTTTGAAAAATGCGAAAAAACTGTAAATAATAAAGGGACTGGCAATGTGGCACAACCTGTTAAAATCAAGTTATTGAATTGGATTATTCGACTACTGTGTACACTGGTTCATAATATGCTATTGTTTTACAACTCAATGCGCTACAAATTATGCCGATATTTTTGCTGCAAGTCACCACATACGTCTCTCCACTTTCTTCCAGTTAGTCACTTTAGACTTGTCCCCTTCAGTTATGATGTTGTCTGCAGCTCTGATGGTGTTTGCGATGTGAGCCACTGCATCATTGGATACCTTGAACCTGTCAGCAGTTTCTCCGATCCTGTCCTCGGCTTCTTTCTCCCTTTTCCTTTTCTCTGATCTTGCTCTCCTGTCGACCATAGCCTTGAACTCATTGTCATTGACATCCTTATAATCACTATCTTCTTCCTGAGCACTGTCATCCACTGCCGACACTTTACACGACATCCTCTCCATCTCCTCCTTACTCTTTGACCTCATCTTCTCAGTTTTCCTCTCTTCCTCAGCCCTTTTCTTTGCCCTCTTCGCTTCCTTCTCCCTCTCTTCTTTCAGCTTGGCAGTCACAATTTTGTCAACGCCATCAATGCAGCCCTCCCTTCCCGGTTTCCTCTGGGCTGCCAGGAAGCTTTTCTCTCGTTCGTGCACTTTGCTGTCGTCTGCCACATCAAACAACTTCTCAGCTATATCCTCGAACCTCATCTTCAGCTTCCCGTTCTTCGTTTTCTTCCTTTTCTGTTTCTGTCCATTTCCCTTCATCATCATCGTCTCCCTCCGCATCCTCCACAGGTCGTGGACTCTCATTTTCACCCTGATTTCAGAGATAGTGGGGACAGTGGCCTTCCTATACACATCCAGTACCTTCTCAGTCACCTTGTTGGTGGCATCCATATAATCAAAAGCATTTGTTCTTCTCCTTAACCTCTCGTTTTCTGCTTCATAAGCCAGGGCACTTCCAACTTCCTTGTTCAGAGGCAACTTGTTAGATGGCAGAGGCATCCGAACCCCGAACACCTTATCGTTACCCTGGCGCAGCTGAGTGTTGCTAATCTTAGGACGACCCATCTTGGTGGCGGCCCTTTGAACTAACTGCAAAACAACACAGAAAAAACAACTTTCAGCACTTCAATATCACCACCTATTGAACAATATTTTATTCAAAAGTACGGACTGAGATTTTGTCCTTAGCTGTCCAAGTCAAGCTACTTGGGCTGAATTCGTTGATCAGTCCTGGGACGAATATTACCAACGGCGTGAATAGATTCCGTGGAATAAATTCAGGGCATTCCCGTCCAGGGAGCCTCAACAAACTCTGTAAATACAGTGGCCCCTCGGTTAACGAACTCAATCCGTTCCAGAAGGTCGTTCGTTAACCGAAACGTTCGTTAACCGAAACCATTGTTTCAATGGGTTTTTGGGTAATTGGTTCCAGCTCACCGAAAATTTCCTAAATTCAACAAAAATGGTAGAAAAGTTCACTTACTTTGAGGTGTGTATGTAGAAGGCTCCTGGATGATGATGATGATGATGGGATTTAGAATGGGGGTGGAGGAGAAGGAAGAAGAGAAGGCATTGGGGTGGAAGAGAAGTCACCCCATGGTGCCATTTCACCCATAAAATTTTAGCTCTCTGGTTTAATTCAAGATTATTTTCTTTAAATCAACGCTGCACTGCATTATATATTGTCAATATATAAAATATATTTCAAAATGACCAATAATTTGCTTGGAAACACAGAAAAAAAGCGTTTAGTTGAAGAGAGTCTCAAGCAAGATGTTACCTCCAGTGAAAACAGAGAGAGACTGACGCCTGTTTGCTGTGTTAAGAGGCTGGATGCCGCGCATTAAACTAGTCACTTTACCTTCAATTTTGTTCAATAATTGTTAAAATGACTAAAAAATTGAATATTAAACTTTTAAAATTATTGAATAGTATAAACTTCTTGATATTTACAAAAATAGTAAGGAATTTAAGCCCTAGAACCGATTAATGTATTGGCGGACTGATACTAAAGCTGGTTGCCCGGTCAGTGCAAGCGAAAACATGTTGAGGTCGGTTCGTAAGAAGTTCGTTAAGCGAATTTTTTTTCGTTAACCGAATTGAAGATCCTTATGGAAGGCAGTTCGTTAATCGAAATTACGTTAACCGAGGTGTTCGTTAAACGAGGGGTCACTGTATTGCCATTGGCCTGCCATTGGCACATATACGGAGTTTGGTAATGTTCCATGAGCGGGAATGTCCTGAATTCATTCCACGGAATCTATCCACGCCGTTGGTAATATTGGGCCCTGGTTTTCAAAATATACGTATGTGGTGACTTGCAGCAAAAATATCGGCATAATTTGTAGCGCATTGAGTTGTAAAACAATAGCATATTATGAACCAGTGTACACAGTAGTCGAATAATCCAATTCAATAACTTGATTTTAACAGGTTGTGCCACATTGCCAGTCCCTTTATTATTTACAGTTTTTTCGCGTTTTTCATGCCAAACCCAAAAGTATCCACAAACCTTCTAATGCAATGATGTAAAAAACTCAAACATATTCGGAATTAGCGTGGCCGATAGACAAATAATCCAACCCAAGCAATTAGATTTTGAAAACTTTTGCCAAACTGTCACTCCCTATTGTACAGTATTGATGGTATATTTTTCATCACTGTAATAAACCTAGTCATGCCTATGTGTCTTTCTGATAATTACCATAACATTATGTATTTATATATTTAGCGGTTGTACAAACACAAGGCCTCACACATGCCACTCAGACTGACAGACTTGACAAGTTTTACCAACCATAAAGACAATTGAAGCTTTAAACATCACTCACAATGGATCTTGAATATTCCAACTGTAATCAGACATATCTAAGTTGCCTCAACAATTGCAACCCCAGTTGCAATTTCAAATTCTGTGTCATTACTAAGGAATAAATAAGTCTGGTGTACTGCACTCTAAGATTAAGAGAAAACGGACGACTCAGGTGTCCTGAAGTGAGAGAAAACGGACTTCTTTGACGGGGCACTCAATTAAAGAGAGACATAGCTACATGTTTTGTGGACTACCCACTTTACATTATCCTTTTCATCATTTTGTAATAAACCTAGCCATGCCTATGTGTGTTTATGATATTTACCATAACATTATATATACAGTATATATTTAGTGGGTCTAAATGGTTGTATAATGGGAAACTTGGGGTTGGGTGCCTGGAACCCCCATTAGAATAAATCCAATGGGTTTATGTAATTTCGGACAACGTCCATTTCGGTTAACATCACGTTTCCAAGAACGTATCTAGGACGTTAACCGGCGCATGACTGTACATTATTTTACTATCGTACACAGCCATCATTTTTTAATATACCATGGCCAGCAGGGATAGAGACAGATACAGGGTGCAGAGTGAAGGCTGGACAAAAGGAAGAGAGAAGAAATCGAAATGTCAGTGAAAGGTTCCCTAGAAAAATATGTGCCCCCAGGACTCCTTTAACATGTCTTTTTGTAATTTCATCATAATTCTCATATTATTTAGGTTCATTTGGTGTCGGGTTGATAAAACATAATTGTAAAATACAGGTGCTCCTCTACTTACGAACGAGTTACGTTCCCGAGGCTTGTTTGTAAGTCCAATTGTTTGTAAGTCCAACTTTACTGTTGTAGATACCAAACATATTGTAAAAAATGAAAATATTATGGATATTTAGTACAGCTATACCCTTTAATACAGCCTTAAAACCTGGCTCACTCTTCTCTTTGGTAATGTTTGTTCTATCTGGAATTTTCTTCAAAATAATCCAGTCTCATCCACATTAAACACCTGTTTTGGCAGGTATCCTCCTCAGTGATGATGTTTGTATCTCTGAAAGTTTGTAAGTTGAATGCTCTTAAGTAGAGGAGCACTTGTAATAAATTTTTCTAAAAAAAATCCCACATAACCCGAGATGAGTCATTGCATCGTAATAAATTCTTTTCTTTATAAAGCGCGAACAGCTGATCATCCTAGGTCCCTCACCATGTTAAGTGGAGCGTCCGGCTGAAAATATGATGATACTAAAAAATTGCGAAAATATTCGGAAAAATTCCCGAGGAAAGCTGTTGTCTCTGGCTATATGCGGACGTATTTTTATTACGTAATTCATATTATTTATGGCGCTGTGCATGATTGTCTTACCCCCTTCATTTAGAGAGTCCTTCTGTTTCCATAGGAAAAGCTGTAGAAAAGTATCTATAATACAGTAGTCCCTCGGTTAACGAACGGTTCGATTAACGAAATTTTGGTTGACGAATTACCTCCCATAAGGATCTTCAATTCGGTTAACGAACAAAACTTCGATTAACGAAATCCTTACGAACAACACATTTTGTTGTGAGCATTAGCTGATCAGCTGATGGGCTAGTCTGCCAATTCAGCGTCTTCCTCTTCTTTATTTGCCTCTGAGCGGCAGGTCTAGGTACGGGGGCTGGTGGTGGGGGCATGTTGGGAGGGGCCTCAGCCGTCACGGACAACAATAGGGTACACACAAAAAAGAGTAATCCTTGGTTCCCGCGCACAAGCCACGGTTATCACGACTGCGGGGAGCCGGGATAGAGGGACGCTTTCTGAAACTCCCCTTCTACCCCAGCTGTGGTGGTGTGGGCCAATAAAAAACGAGCTTTGGTGGCTGAAAAATCCCAGCCAATGACGTCGAGGGCTGATACGCAGTTCGATGCGCGAGCGAGGCATGTGTGAGTGCTTGTGTTTGTACAACCGCTTTCAAGTTTTGTTACCTCCATCCATTTTCATCCAGCAAATGTGTTATCGTCAATTTGTAGGTGAAAGCTTTTATCCTCAATAGATGTAGGTGAAGCAAGGAGATAACAATACATCTGGAGGCAACTACGTGATAACTAAATTCTCGGCCTGAAAAATGCATTATAACAGCAGGTGTGCAGATTTTGATGGAGGCGTGATAGCGAAAATAGCGATAACGAAGTGCGCTATAACCAAGGGATGACTGTATATACTATACTGTACTATACTATGCTATACTCCCTGCACTATACTATACTATAAACAGTATACTATACTATGACAGTCAGTTCACAGTTGGTATATTCTTTGACCTCTCTAAAACCTTCGATGCTGTCGACCATACCATCCTACTTTCAAAGCTTGAACATTACGGCGTTAGGGGCCTGTCCCACAATTGGTTTACCTCATGTCTGTCCAACAGGATGCAGTATGTCTCCTATAATAATCACCAATCTGACTCCTCGCCAATCTTGTATGGAGTCCCCCAAGGTTCCATTCTCGGTCCAGTACTGTTTTTGTTGTACATAAACGACTTAGTCCACGCCAGCTCACTCATAAAATACAACTTATTTGTAGACGATAGTAATCTCTATACCAGCAACTCAGACCTCCATTCCTTGATGAGAACTATGAACATTGAATTAACCAAAGTCAGGAGCTGGGTAATACGCAGTGGTGGGTACAGTTCCACTAATCCGCTAACCGCTAATTAGTGAAGCTAACTTTCTCGTTACCGGATTAGCGTTTTCGCTAACTTTGGAAACCATTAGCGGAGCAATTAGTTTCCGCTAAATTTAGTTCCGCTAACTTTAAGTCCGCTAACAAAATTTATACATGTTTGTTCCTGTCTGTTGTAAGCGTGTGACGCCGCGACGCGTGTCTCCAACAGCCAGTCAGGCACACTTGGCTGACTGCGTGTTAGTACGTGCAAAGATATCTTGAGGTCCAAGAGAGCCACCCTGTCAGATGGCAACTTTGAGAGGCTGATGTTTATGAAGGGCAACCATCATCACGTTGAGGTGATGGAGAAGGTCCAGCCACTGCAGCCGGAGTGAATGGAATTTTTCGATTATTAAAGTTTAATACTTTTTTTTACAGTAAATAAAGACTGTTAGTGTATGTTGAAAGAATCATAGAATGTAATTGTAAACTAATGTATAATTTCATTTCTCATTTATTTGTTAATTTAATTAGGATTTTTTTTGTGTCAATATATTTGGCTATGCTAAGTACTGCATAAGTTCATAACCAGGATGTCATCCAAGGTGTGCGCCAAACAAAATTGTCTAAAAACTTACTTTTCATTAAAGTTTAGAGTTTTCTGTTTATTTACATGACTAAGACCAACAATAAGTTATATAAAAATACACTGTTATAATGAATAAGACCAAGAATAAGTTATATAAAAATACACTGGTATAATGTGTATGGCCGATAGGTTGTATGAGAATGCAAATTAAATATTTGTGAAATTGTTTACAGTACAGTGTACACCTTGATAAGTTGATCATCATCTGATCTTGGCATGATGCTATTTGCTACCTATGCTATACAGTACTATAGTTTTTGGATTCGTTTAATACTTTCTGTCTTTTCATACAGTAAATAAAGATTATAAAGTGTATGTTGAAACTTGAATGTAAACTAATGTTTTATTTCATTTTTTTATTTAATTATTTGTGTACACCTTGATCATCATCTGATCTTGGCATGCCATACCTTTTTGGAAAGCTCTGTCTAAGCTACAAGACAACATATGAAAATTTCAGCTCTCTAGGTCTGTTTTTAAGGGTTTTAGAGCCCCCCCCCCCCAAAAAAAAACGAAGCTAAATTCATATAACAAAAGTTAGCGGTTAGCGATAGCTTCCGCTAATTTTTTTAGCTGTTTAGCGGTTTAGCGTTACCGAAGTTAACTTTTTAGTTAGCGGATTAGCGGGTAGCGAAGCTAACTTTTCGTTTAGCTGTGCCCACCACTGGTAATCCGTAATAAAGTGACCTTAAACCTTGATAAAACCCACTACACGATCTCTCACAGAAGGAAAAACTTACCCCCAGACTTGGACCCCCTGTACCTTGGTAATATAGTCCTCAAATGCGAACAAAATACTAAATTCCTCAGAGTTATTGTTGATGAGAAACTTAACTGGAGAAACCACATACAAGCCATTCACAGTAAAATCAATAAACAGTGCGGTATCATGTATCACACTCGACAGTCACTCACTCTCACAGCAATGAAAGAAATCTATCATGATCTTGTTTACCAACACCTGATACACTGTCACACACTATGGGGGGCCTCTGACTCTTCAAAAACACAATCTCTGGTTACTGCACAAGAGAGAGTTGTACGGACAATGACCTACTTGAAAAAACAGATCACACAAACGAAAAATTTGCTATATTGAATTTTTTAAAATTCGAAGATATTAACACCTACTGCTGTGCCCTCTTTGTTTACAAATCTATCAATCACTTGCGTGACAATAATTATTTCCAGTTCTGGAATAATCAGAGATACAACTTAAGGCACCCAGAGCTACTAAGACCACCCCCATGTGCTCCTCTCAGTCCCAGACCTCCAAAAATATCATGGTGTGAAGGTGTGGAACAACTTACCCCCACACATCCGAGCAAAGACTACGCTCCCTTCCTTTAAATCATTTCTTAAAAAATATCTATTGTTTAAGTATTAATATTTCTTGTAACGCGTACTATATTTACAGTACAGTACAGTAATACCCCGATTTACGCGGTCAATTGAACCCGTGGAGTAGCGCGTAAAACAAGAAACGCGTAAATGGAATAACAGAACATATGGGATTAATTGAAATAGAGACTGGGCCGACTCCCAAACTCCACTTTTTCTGACACAATACCGACACAATACCTATGTTGTAGCAAAAATAACATTTTAATTTTATGATGGTATGCACACACAATTAATATTTAAGAGAAATACAGTCGCCAGGTTAATGTCCATTCAAATATTCAAATAATGGACTCAACTCCCCCGTCCCTCTTCCCACGCTCGCTGACTCCTCCCTCTCTGAGAAATGTTTGGGTGAAAACACTAGATCTTAAGGTATAGTAAAAAATAATACCTCAGACTAAAGTTAGGATAATATACAGTCAACCCTCACTTTACGCGGTCCCACATTCCGCGTTTCCACGTTTACGTGGTACCCTGCCGAAACAGGAATGCTCACATTCCGCGGTGCGTGTACCCCTTTACGCGGAGAGCGGCTGACGAGCCGCGCCATTTTTGGATCCAAACCTCCCGCCATCTCTCCCGCCCTCTCCCGCCATCCGCCATTTTGTGTAAGCGGCGCGAGCATGGTGCGCACAAGGTCGCCCAGTCATCAAAACATTACCGAGTTCTTCACCCGCCACCCACCACAGCCGGCCCAAGTCAGTGATAGTGATAATTATAGTGAGGATATGGACTTATATGGACTTTGAGGGGTTTGACAAAGAGGCCCTGCAAGCCTCTGTGGCGGATAGTGATACAATTGATACAAGTGATACAGGTGAGGGCCAATAATCTGCCCTCTGCCTGGGAACCAACCGCCCATCCCTGTGTGCCCAGCCATCTTTTCTACTAATGTAAGTGTTAAAAAGCCTAATATTATTGATATTTCTCTTAATTATTAATTGTGTGTGCATACCATCATAAAGTTAGGATAATATTTTTACTACAACATAATTGTGTGTCGTCAAAAAGTGGAGTTTGGGGGTTGGCCTGGTCTCTATTTCAATTAATCCCATGTGTTATGTTGTTCACTTTACGCGTTTCTCACTTTCCGCGGTACCCTGTGGGTTGAATTAACCGCGTGAAGTGAGGGTTGACTGTAATTGATATTGCTGGATTCCTTGCAAGACCAAGAATATTTTGAATATACACGTCATATGTTTTGCACAAAAGATAAAATAATTGCTCTTTGTAAACAAAATTCTTACATTAGATCTAAAATTTGTATGTCTAATGCAAAATCCATGATGTTAAAATGATCATCATATTGTAAGAATTCCAGCAATGTAAATTATATTCTGGCTGGGTAATTTGTATGAATTTTATGAGCTAAAACAAACATCTTCAGGAAATAAAAAAATTATACTTCACCTGCGTAAATGACCAAATTTACCGCGTTAATCGGGCATCCTGTTTCTGGCAAGGTACCGCGTAAATGACCAAACGCGTAAACGAGAACCGCGTAAATCCAGGTTCAACTGTACCTGCTTTTATTGTACCATCAAAACCATTTTATCGAAAATTATCATGTAAATAGATAAGTAATTACCATTGCAATAAACATATTTGCCAACTAGACATAATCCTGACAGCTCTGTCCTCTTGTTCAACCTTATTACTGTACAACCCATGTTGTACTGCTCCCCCATTATACTTATGTTTTTCAATTCCACTGTAATTTATGTACAGTATAGTCTCGGTTTACCCGTAAGTGAAATAACAGAACATATGGGATTACTTGAAATAGAGACTGGGGTTCCGTACCCGAGGTTCCGTAACGCGGGGGATGCCTGTACAGTAAAGTCTTCGGTGGATTTCTGCCCAGAGCATTGTACTGTAGTGTTATTGTAGGGTATGACTCATGAAAATACTGTACTGTATACAAAAGAAACTTGAGAAAACCGCCATCATACATTACTAATTTTTTCAGTTCAGATGAAGAGGAGTGGAGACAGAAAGAAGAAAAGGAGCGTCAATTGGCTGACCGGAGAACACGACTTCAAAACTTACTCCTGGAAGATGAGCGGAAATATCAAGAGGAAAGAGAACAAAGATATAAAGAATCCAGAGGACGGACGCTCCACCATCACTTTGTTTACCCTGAGGTCAGTTAGTGTTCAAAGTTGTAAGTAATGTTGCTTGGTTTCTTCCACAGCATTTTGTTATGAAAGCTGTTAAGCCTCGTACACACACCAAGATACATTGTCTAGAAACAGTCACGCAAAAATGTTTCTGGACTACAGTATTGCGAGATAATCCAGAAACAGTCGCGAGACAGTCCAGAAACACTTGGGAGACACAGCAATATTGCTTCTGGACTGTCTAGCGACTGTTGCGAAACAGTCCAGAAACGATCGGTAAACTTTGTTGCTGGACTGTCTCCTGGTTGTTTCACAACAGTCGCGAGACAGTCCAGAAACATTGTTGCACGTCCAGACCAAGCTAGAGTGATGAATTGGCGGGAAGAGCAGTCAACGTCATGCCGGTGGATGCGGAAGTGGCCGCTGCGGCGGGAGCTTGTGTTGTTATTTCCTTAGAAGAAAGAAGGCGAAGGTCAAGGAAAAGACCTCGATGATGTTGGATGAAGAAATATTTTTATGAAGGAACAACTATGACGGACCTGAAACTGGAAGGTGCAACTGGATTTAGAAACTTTTTAAGAACAACAGCTTCAGATTTTGAAATATTACTGAAAATGGTTGGTCCAAAAATTACAAAGCAAAATACAAACTATCAAGCCTCAATCCCTGCCAAAATACGCCTGGCAGTAACATTAAAGTATATCGTGCCAGTGGGGACTCATTTACAAGCCCTGTTCCTTCAAAGTGTCAAAACAGTCAGTATCTGCCATCGTTCGGGAAGTGTGTGACACTTTCACTGATGCCCTGAAGGAATTTGTGAAATTAAGTTTATTAAAATATTGACATATTGTAAAGGGGAAAAATAATACTTATAAAATTGCATAAAAAATAAATAAACTGGGAAAATCCTTTATTGTGCCATGCACATATCAATTACATACACCTACCTATAATACTATTTGTTGTTTTTCTTTAATTTATGTCTCCTTTTCATTCATTTTCTTTCATCTTTTGTCTCTCATTTTGTGTAAATAACAAGGTTACTGGCAAAAGTAAGAATAATTGTTTCATGCAAATAAAGAGTATGTAAAAAGTTAACTACAAAACATCATCCGACTTCTCATCATTTTGGTATGGCGTCTTTTTTTCCCTGGGTTTTTATAGTCTGGGCATGTAACATCCCACAAAGAAGGAGTAGCATGTAGCATCTCAATTACAGAAAGTGTTGTTTCAGTTGTCCACATGATGCTAAAAATAAAAGATATCAACTACATGTACAGTAGTACTGTTTATAAAGCAAACAATAATGCATGTACCGTATATACTCGTGTGTAGTTCGAGTTCTTAAGACCCAATTTTTAGGCAAAAAATTGGGGGTCGACCTCTACATAGGTAATAGTTTTGTTAGGTTGAACCCGTGCATGATGGGAAGGGCGAGGAGCAACTTTTAGCTTCAGACATGAAAAATATTTACCATTTACTGAGAGTAAACAATGGAAACATAAAATATGTACCAATTAGTAATGAAAAGTTGTGCAGTTTCTTCAGGCTAAATTACCTTACAACGTGCTTTCAGTAGTCTATGTTGAAGTTCTTAGCACAGGCTAATTTATCATATCATATACTGTATCACAGTACTCATTGATGTACAAAAAATACCGATAATAAAAACCTTTTCGATATTTCACACTTAATATAATACCCGGTAATCCACTTCAACCTCCTATTGTTTACAACGATGCATCACGCACCACCAGCTGTTGCGTATCAGCTAGACGGTACACGTGTTTTTTTAATCATTTTCAGTTAAGAAACTGTTACATCACATGTATATTTTACCTTAACTGTGCCTGAATGAATATATTCTCGGAAATAAATAGTAGTTTTGTTGAAACGTGATGTATTTTAATGTAAAATAAGATAAAATACATGACGAAAACAAAAGACTTTACCTAACCTTCCGATGTTCAAGAGAAGTTACTCGTTTTTTTTAATAGCTTTTGGTGAAAATACTGTTATATTACAATGATATTCTATTCATACTGTGCTTGATATAATACATTCACGGAAATGTAATATTTTTGCTGAAATGATGTACAGTATTACCCCGCCTAACGCGGTTTCACTTAACGCGTTTTATCATATACGCGGTGCCTCGCCAGAGCTGAACTTTCACTTAACACGGATTTTTTCCACATATACGCGGTGAGTGTCCGGCTCGAGACGCTATTTTTAGATTTGCCCCACCCACCACCCTGCCTGACTGCCTGTTTTAGCTCATAAAATTCATACAAATTGCCCGGTCAGAATATAATTTACATTGCTGGAATTCTTATAATTTGGTGATCATTTTGAATATAAACATCATATATTTTGCATTAGACATACAAATTTTAGATAAAAATTTTTCTCAGAGTAACTATGTTATCTTTTGTGCAAAATATATGACATTTATATTCAAAATATTCCTGGTCTTACAAGGAATCCAGCAATGTCAATTATATTATCCTAACTTTAGTTTGAGGTATTATTTATTACAAAAAAGTTAAGTACAGTATTACCCCGCCTAACGCGGTTTCACTTAACGCGTTTTATCATATACGCGGTGCCTCGCCAGAGCTGAACTTTCACTTAACACGGATTTTTTCCACATATACGCGGTGAGTGTCCGGCTCGAGACGCTATTTTTAGATTTGCCCCACCCTGCCTGACTGCCTGTTTTAGCTCATAAAATTCATACAAATTACCAGGCCAGAATATAATTTACATTGCTGGAATTCTTATAATTTGGTGATCATTTTGAATATAAACATCATATATTTTGCATTAAACATACAATTTTTAGATAAAAATTTTTCTCTAGGTAACTATGTTATCTTTTGTGCAAAATATATGACATTTATATTCAAAATATTCCTGGTCTTACAAGGAATCCAGCAATGTCAATTATATTATCCTAACTTTAGTTTGAGGTATTATTTATTAAAATTTAGTGGTTATCCCACACATCTCCTTGGGACGGTTGGTGGGGGGTGGGGGGGAGGGAGGGACCGACCGACCATCTGTTACCCGTGAAGAATTATTATTTTTTTTATTAACTGAAGATATTTGTTTTAGCTCATAAAATTCATACAAATTACCCGGTCAGAATATAATTTACATTGCTGGAATTCTTATAATTTGGTGATCATTTTGAATATAAACATCATATATTTTGCATTAAACATACAATTTTTAGATAAAAAATTTTCTCTAGGTAACTATGTTATCTTTTGTGCAAAATATATGACATTTATATTCAAAATATTCCTGGTCTTACAAGGAATCCAGCAATGTCAATTATATTATCCTAACTTTAATCTGAGGTATTATTTAATACTAAATGTTAAAAACTCTGGAAGGGAGGATTGGTGGGGGGTGGGGGGGAGGGTTGGGACTGACCGCGCGGTTGGAAGAGGGGGGGAGGCAAGGTGGGGTACTTTGATTGACAGATAGTGTCGTGAAGATTATTATTTTTTTTATTAACTGAAGATATTTGTTTTAGCTCATAAAATTCATACAAATTACCCGGTCAGAATATAATTTACATTGCTGGAATTCTTATAATTTGGTGATCATTTTGAATATAAACATCATATATTTTGCATTAAACATACAATTTTTAGATAAAAATTTTTCTCTAGGTAACTATGTTATCTTTTGTGCAAAATATATGACATTTATATTCAAAATATTCCTGGTCTTACAAGGAATCCAGCAATGTCAATTGTATTATCCTAACTTTAGTTTGAGGTATTATTTATTAAAATTTAGTGGTTTTCCCCCAAGCAGTGTAGTGTGAGAGGGGGAGGGAGTTGAGTCCATTATTTGAATGGACATTAACTTGGCGACTGTATTTCTCTATTTCTCTTAAGTATTAATTGTGTGCATGTACCATCATAAAATTAAGATGTTATTTTTACTACAACATAGGTATGTGCCTTCAAAAAGTGGAGTTTGGGGGTCGGGCCGGTTTCTATTGGAATTAATCCCATATGTTCTGTTGTTCACTTAACGCGGATTTCACTTTACGCGGGACCCTCTGGGTTCAATTGACCGCGTTAAGTGGGGTACAACTGTATTCTGGTTATCCCACACATCTGCATGGGACGGTTGGTGGGGGGTGGGGGGGAGGGAGGGACCGACCGACCAACCATCTGTTACCCCGTGAAGAATATTTTTTTTTTTTTATTAACTGAAGATATTTGTTTTAGCTCATAAAATTCATACAAATTACCCGGTCTGAATATAATTTACATTGCTGGAATTCTTATAATTTGATGATCATTTTGAATATAAACATCATATATTTTGCATTAGACATACAAATTTTAGATAAAAATTTTTCTCAGAGTAACTATGTTATCTTTTGTGCAAAATATATGACATTTATATTCAAAATATTCCTGGTCTTACAAGGAATCCAGCAATGTCAATTATATTATCCTAACTTTAATCTGAGGTATTATTTAATACTAAATGTTAAAAACTCTTGAAGGGAGGATTGGTGGGGGGTGGGGGGGAGGGTTGGGACTGACCGCGCGGTTGGAAGAGGGGGGGAGGCAAGGTGGGGTACTTTGATTGACAGATAGTGTCCTGAAGATTATTTTTTTTTTCATTAACTGAAGATATTTGTTTTAGCTCATAAAATTCATACAAATTACCCGGTCAGAATATAATTTACATTGCTGGAATTCTTATAATTTGGTGATCATTTTGAATATAAACATCATATATTTTGCATTAAACATACAAATTTTAGATACAAATTTTTCTCTAGGTAACTATGTTATCTTTTGTGCAAAATTTATGACATTTATATTCAAAATATTCCTGGTCTTACAAGGAATCCAGCAATGTCAATTGTATTATCCTAACTTTAGTTTGAGGTATTATTTATTAAAATTTAGTGGTTTTCCCCCAAAAATTTCTCAGAGAGGGAAGAGCCGGCAGTGTAGTGTGAGAGGGGGAGGGAGTTGAGTCCATTATTTGAATGGACATTAACTTGGCGACTGTATTTCTCTATTTCTCTTAAGTATTAATTGTGTGCATGTACCACCATAAAATTAAGATGTTATTTTTACTACAACATAGGTATGTGCCTTCAAAAAGTGGAGTTTGGGGGTCGGGCCGGTTTCTATTGGAATTAATCCCATATGTTCTGTTGTTCACTTAACGCGGATTTCACTTAACGCGGGACCCTCTGGGTTCAATTGACCGCGTTAAGTGGGGTACAACTGTACTTGTTTTGTGAAAAAGGGAGGCTACCATTATACCTGGTAGGTGAAGTTGACCAGACATTTATGGTGATCATTAAGGACCAAACTTTGAATCCATGAGTGACTTCTGTTCATCATTTATATCCTAAATTTACCACTGTCGGTAGTTTCAAGAATTAACGCAGTCATTTACTGAATATTCTTTGTATAAAAATAAATTTTAAATGAATTATTTATAGGAGATAAGTATTATGATCAGTAAATATACAGATATGCATTACTGACCACCTCCGAACACAAGGACAGCTAAAAATAGCCACAGGCGGTCACAGTCAAGGTCACTTTCCCTTTCTTGCCACTGGCAAATGGGGGGGGGTGATGATAGCAGCTGTGTATATTACCGGGGAATATTGTTCTTTTATGGTATGTTAGACAGGTTTATAATACATTTTTGTTATTTTAATATATCGGTAATCTTCATTTTAATCCAGCTTCCCAAACGTAAGTTTCAGTATAAAATAATTAGTGGTAGGACCTTGGGAGTGGTTTACGATGTTTCCATCACCACTCTTGACACGCTAAACCGCAATATTTAAGAGGTAAGAATTTTATATCTGGTGCCTAAGACGACCCCCTAACTTTGGGCTGATTTTTTTTATGGTTCAAATTCCGTCTTATAGGCCGAGATATACGGCACGCGGCCTTAGAAGTACTGTACAGTACAGTTAGAAGATATTCTAAGAAAAGGAAAGCTATTTTGTACTTTACTGTATACAGTATTGTAATTTATCTTTGAAAATGTTTGCAAAAGGTCAGGTTAACATTACAGTATCTAACTTTTCATACTGGATAGGTTGAGATGCTAAAATACCGCTTGGACGGCCTGAAGAAAAAGAACCAAGAAGAACGGAAAAAAATGTCTGATGCATTGTCGTATGAGGTGTGGAGGAAGAACAGTCCACAAATGAGGCAGGTGAGATACAGTTGTTACCTCCTTCTTCTGTTGGCTTTAAAAATAATTGAAGGTAAAGTAGACTTTTTATAGTTCAATAAATGTATTCCTTGAAAATACAGTACCAAGCTATATACATTAAAACAGAGTGTAACCAGTGGTAAATAGGGGGTTACGTTCCACCCCTATTGAAAATAACCAACTCTCCTTGGGTTGTGCCTTGCCTTTACATACTGTACTCATTGCTACTACTGTATTGGGCAAATAAGGCCTTGTTGGCTGGTAGGTTAAATCTTCACACAGTTAATTTAGAAATTTGCTGTACAGCGAGATGTATCTAATTTCTTGATGTGAATGAACAATATGAACACTTCCTTATTGAGACCATCTTAATGCCCTTGTATCATCACTAATGAGTTCTTTGACTTTACAAAACTCTGGTACTAATTCAACTCGTCTTACACAGTCTACCCTTCTACTTCTCAGTTCCAATATACTAAGATTAAATACTTTACCAAATTGTCATTCCTCATGGTACCTTTTGTTTTGATGTGGTAGTGATGAAAACTGCGAATAGAATCATTGGGTTGAGTGAGAAGTATTTTTATACCAAAGAAATAGAAAAGTGTCTTAAATGGACATTAAATTAAAGGACAATGATGTTCTAGACTTCCTTCCTTCTTCTAATCTGACCATTTCATTGTTTTGTATCAGATGGAGTCAGACAGGTTCAACCACTTTGTCCAAGAAGCTTGGGTCAATCAAAGGCAGTGGAAGGAAGACGAAAGACAGCGGAGATTAGAAGAAGATCGAAAGAAAGAAATTGAAGCAGCAGCTCTACAGCAACATCTAGAGGAAGAGGAGAAAAAAGCAGAAGAAGAGAAATTGAAGAAACAAGCAGAATGGAAAGTTCATTTAGAAGCTCAAGTTGAACAGATAAAGTAAGGGAGCTAAACCTGGCCCTGGCAATGCAAAAAAATTCATCTAGTTTTTACACCCTACAAGGTTTTCTTATGCAAATGTGTGTATGCAGGGTGTCTACTGAACTGGAAAACCTGGAAAAGGCAGGGAATTTTATTTGGGGCTAGAAAACCTGGAAAAACCAAGAAATTGTTTGTGTACCTGTCATATTTCATGGTAGCGGTCAAATAACCAAATATTCCAGGTTAAACCTACTAATTCTGCAATGAGTATTGTCAGAGATGAATTGTTCTTATAATTAAGTGGATTATTCCACATACAGTGGTCCCTCGGTTAACGAAATTTCGGTTAACGAATTACCTTCCATAAGAATCTTCATTTCAGTTAATGAACAAAAATTCGGTTAACGAAATTCTTATGAAAATGTTTTGACATGCTTTGGCTTGCTCACCAGCTGGAAGATTAGTTCGCCAATACAGAAATTGGTTCTAGGGCTTACATTCGTTAAAATTGGAGTAAATATCAAGAAGGTTGTACTATTCAATAATTTTCCAAGTTTTATATTAAAATTTTTAGTAACTTTAACACCTATTTAACATAATTGCAGTACAGGGAACTAGTTTTTGGTGCGCCCATCAGCCACTTCACTCACCCACCAATGCCTCAGCTTGTATCTCTGTTCAGTGGAGGAAACATCTTGCATGTGGGTCTCTTGAACACAGAGTATATTTACGTTTTTACAGTAGGCCCCTCGGTTAACGAACTCAATCCGTTCCAGAAGGTCGTTCGTTAACCGAAACGTTCGTTAACCGAAACCATTGTTTCAATGGGTTTTTGGGTAATTGGTTCCAGCTCACCGAAAATTTCCTAACTTCAACAAAAATGGCGGAAAAATTTACTTACTTTGAGGTGTGTATGTAGAAGGCTCCTGGATGATGGTGATGATGTGCATTTGAAGTGGGAGGTGCAGGAGGAGAAGGGAGAAGAGAAGGAAGTGGAGGTGGAGGAGAAGCATTTTACTGCTTCTTGGAAGGTGAGTCACCTTCCATGAAAATGTCAGGAACCTCTGGACTGACAGATTCTCCACCATGAACATCCTCTCTCCTTCTTGAAGTGGAAGGCTGAGGGCTAGCATCTTGTTCCCTCTGCCTTTTACTGAAGAAAGTGTCAATTGTGGTCTGTGGGGCATCTGTCCTCCTCACCATTAACTTATGTTTAAAGAAGGAGACCACTGAGTCCTCAACATGACACAAAGTTAGTTCAGTTTTTTCCACTTCTGGGTGCTTTGAAGCCAGTTCCCTGAACTTCTCCCAGTGGTAAATCACATCTTTCAACTGTGTAGCTGACATATGGTCATCACTTTCAATTTCCTCCTCACCACTGTCAGCCTCTACCCGTAACATCTCATCCAGTTCCTTCAAGTCATTAGGAGTAAGTTCCTCCTCATGAGACATCACAAGCTCTTCCACATCCTTCTCCTCCACTTCAAGACCCAATGACTGACCAATGGACACAATCTCCTGGTCCAACTCTGTGTCATCCTCAAATCCCTCAAAATCATGGACTACTGATGGCCACAGTGCTTTCCATGAAGAATTGAGGGTTCTATTGGAGACTTCTTGCCATGATGACACAATCAATTTTACAGCCTCCAGGACGTTGAATTGTGTCTTCCAGAACTGTTTCAGTGTTAGTTCAGGATCAATGGAAGTTGCCTGATGACACCTCCTAAACATTTTCTTCATGTACAACTTCTTGAAGTTGCTGATCACATTCTGGTCCATTGGCTGTATGAGTGATGTAGTGTTTGGAGGCAAAAACAACACTTTCACAAAGTCAAATTTATACTCCAAATTTCTGGCAAGGTCAGGGTCATGACCAGGAGCATTATCCATGAGGAGAAGAGCCTTTAAAGGAAGTTTATTGGTGGTTAGGTAGCTCTTGACAGAGGGGCAAAACACATCAATAGCCCATTCATTAAAGAACTGTCTTGTCACCCATGCCTTACGGTTGGACTTCCAATAAACTCCAAGCATTGTTCTTACCACTTTCTGTTGCTTGAACACCCTGGGGTTTTCAGAGTGGTAGACAAGCATAGGCTTCAGTCGGAAATCCCCTGAAGCATTGGCACCAAGCAATAGAGTGAGACGGTCTTTCATGGGTTTATGCCCAGGTAAAGAGGCTTCATCCTTGGTGATGAATGTTCTTTTGGGCATCTTTTTCCAGAACAGCCCAGTTTCGTCAACATTGAACACTTGCTGTGGAAGATAATTTTCTTCTTCCATCAGTTTTTTAAATTCAATTAAAAACTTTGCTGCCCCTTCTTTATCAGCACTAGCAGCTTCACCATGCCTAACAACACTTAAAATGTCACTTCTTTTCTTAAATTTTTCGAACCAGCCTTTGCTAGCCCGAAAATCTTCAAATTCTGTTCCTGAAGAACCAGGTTGATCTGTCTTTAAATGTTCATAAATCTCCCTGGCTCTTTCACAAATGAAATCACCAGAAACTGAATCACCTTTCATCTGTTTTTCCCTAATCCAGATGATAAGTAACCTCTCAGTTTCTACGATTAGGGATCTACTTTTAAACACTCTTGTAGATTTGTCTCTCACGTTCACTTCCTTAAATTTGTCTTTTTGTGCAAGAATTGTCGACACAGTTGATGCCGACATGCCATATTCTTTGCATAGCGCATTTGATTTAATACCTTGTTCGTGTTTTTTTATTATTTCCTGCTTTATTTGGATTGAAATCACTTTTCTTGATCTCTTAGGCCCCATGCTGGATTCAAACAATGGCAACACGTATTTTTCAAAGTTAAACTAGCTGTAAATAAAGAATATTTTCTTTAAAATAACACTGCACTGCACTATATATTGTCAATATGTAAAATAATTTTCAAAATGACCAATAATTTGCTTGGAAACACAGAAAAAAAGCGTTTAGTTGAAGAGAGTCTCAAGCAAGATGTTACCTCCAGTGAAAACAGAGAGAGACTGACGCCTGTTTGCTGTGTTAAGAGGCTGGATGCCGCGCATTAAACTAGTCACTTTACCTTCAATTTTGTTCAATAATTGTTAAAATGACTAAAAAATTGAATATTAAACTTTTAAAATAATTGAATAGTATAAACTTCTTGATATTTACAAAAATAGTAAGGAATTTAAGCCCTAGAACCGATTAATGTATTGGCGGACTGATACTAAAGCTGGTTGCCCGGTCAGTGCAAGCGAAAACATGTTGAGGTCGGTTCGTAAGAAGTTCGTTAAGCGAATTTTTTTTCGTTAACCGAATTGAAGATCCTTATGGAAGGCAGTTCGTTAATCGAAATTACGTTAACCGAGGTGTTAGATTAACGGTCACTGTACAATTATTGGTCATTCTGAAATTTTATGGGTGAAATGACGGCATGAAGCATGGGGTGATTTTTCTTCCACCCCAATGCCTTCTCTTCTCCCTTCTCCACCCCCAATTCTAATTCCCATCATCATCAACCAGGAGCCTTCTACATACACACCTCAAAGTAAATGTACTTTACTGCATTTATTTTTTACTTTGTATGTAATTTTCGGTGAGCTGGAACCAATTACCCAAAATGCCATTGAAACAATGGTTTCGGTTAACGAAATTTTCGGTTAACGAACGACCTTCTGGAATGAATTGTGTTCATTAACTGAGGGACCACTGTATATATATCATGAGTCATATAGGTGAATCAGGAGTGTGATTTTCGGTGTCTGGCCAGTTGACACCCTGGTATGAACAATAGATTTTTAAAAGATTTTGTTACTTGACATGAGATCATATGCTTAAGGACAGAGAACATAAATGCAAGAGCTGGGCCTCTCAGAGTAGGTTGGTACTGCATCTGCTCCATACTACTGGCAGCTGCCCACACGTCTCGGTTGACCCAAAGTATGTGCACTCATTGATGTAGCATGTGTTTTTATGTTTATTTGTTTGATTTTTTGTTTTATTTGACATGTATTCTTATACTTTTATTTATGCGTACTGTACTTTATAATGAAAATTTTGATGAAAAAAGAATGTAAAATCCTCAAAACCTAGGATATATTTCTTATCAGTTTTCAAAACAGTGCAGTATTTATTTTACACAAATAAATATAACACATTCTAAAATAATTGACATCTTTCAGTTGGGTAAAAAAATGGTGTGTTAAGTGAAGACTATTACCAGGACTAGATAACTTATATGATGAAGGAAATTGATTAAAAAAGGTTGAAGAAGTAAGAGGACCTGATGGGTCACGATAACAAATAGTTGTTTGAGGAAAAATTATTTATGCTGAGCCAAGTAACAGTACACGTACAGGGGGTCCCCGGGTTATGAACGGGTTCTGATCCTGAGGACGTTTATAAGTTGGAACACATGCTAAGTGCACACCGTACGAACAGAACAATGTTTAAAAACAACTATATCATAGCCTAAGTCCTTATGCAGTATACTATACATCTAAAATCACTTAATTAAGACAAAAGAAGAAATAGAATGACAAAATACAGTAAATGAAAGTAAAAAATAAGTCATCAGGTAAATAAAATACTGTACTGTAAATTTAAAGTGTAACCCCGTTCGTATCGGTGGCTGTTTGTAAGTCAAACTTTTGTAAGTTGGACGTTCGTAAGTGAGGGACCTCCTGTAGTTCTGAACCAACGAACATTCCCGTCTCATTGGGCTAGAAACCTCAAGCAGTGGCTTTGGAACCCATGAATGCTTAAAGCTAGATACTCTGGTTGATAAAATGAGTGTACAATACAGTGCTCCCTCTGTTAACAAGCGCCTCGGTTAACGAGATTTTGGTTTACGAATTACCTTCCATAAGATTCTTAACTTCGGTTAAAGAGCAATCCCTCGATTAACGAATTTCTTACGCGTGCCCCTCAACATGTTTTTGCTTGCATTTGGCGGCCCACCAGCTGTAGTATTAGTCCGCCAATACAGTAATCGGTTCTAGGGCTTAAATTCCGTACTATTTTAGTAAATATCAAGAAGTTTGTACTATTCAGTATTTTTAAAAGTTTTATATAATTTTTTTTAGTCATTTGAACAATTATTCAACATAATTGAAGTATAGGAAGCTAGTTTTTTGCGTGCCAAACAGCCTGTCAACGCACCATACAGGCGTCAGTCTGTGTCTTTTCAGTGGAGGTAACATCTTGCTTTAGACTCTCTTCAACATAAATGCTTTTTTTCTGTTTCCAAGCAAATTATTGGTCCTTTTGAAATTTATTTTACATATTGATAATATATAATGCAGTGCAGTGTTGATTTAAAGAAAATAATCTTTAATTACACCAAGTGAACTAAAATTTTTATGGGTGAAATGGCGCCATGGGGTGACTTCTCTTCCACCCCAATGCCTTCTCTTCTCCCTTCTCCTTCACCCCCATTCTAATTCCCATCATCATCATCATCATCCAGGAGCCTTCAACTTACACATCTCAAAGTAAGTGAACTTTACTACCTTTTTTGTTGACTTTAGGCAATTTTCGGTGAGCTGGAACCAATTACAGTAGTACCCTGATTTACGCGGTCAATTGAACCCACAGGGTACCGCGGAAAGTGAAAACCGCGTAAAGTGAACAACAGAACATATGGGATTAATTCCAATAGAGACTGGCCCGACCCCCAAACTCCACTTTTTCCGACACAATACCTATGTTGTAGTAAAAATAACATCTAAATTTTGTGATGGTATGCTCACACAATTAATATTTAAGAGAAATACAGTCGCCAGGTTAATGTCCATTCAAATAATGGACTCAAATCCCCCCTCCCCCCTCTTCCCAGCTCACTAGCTCCTACCTCTCTGATTAATGTTTGGGTGAAAACTCTAGATTTTAACGTTTAGTAATAAATAATACCTCAGACTAAAGTTAGGATAATATAATTGACATTTCTGGATTCCTTGCAGGTCAGGGAATATTTTGAATGTAAACTTCATATATTTTGCATAAAAGATAAAATATTTGCTTTGTGTAAACCAAATTATTACTTTAGATCTAAAATTTGTATGTCTAATGCAAAATCCATGATGTTTATATTCAAAATGATCATCATATTGTAAGAATTCCAGCAATGTAAATTATATTCTGGCCGGGTAATTTGTATGAATTTTATGAGCTAAAACATATATCTTCAGTAAATAAATCAAGAAATATTCTTCAAGGACACTATCTGTCAATCAAAATACTCCGCCCTAGCTGGGTCGGTCCCTCCCTCCCTCCCTCCCTACCAGAGAAGCGATTGGGAGAAAATAGTATATTTACATTTTTAGTAATAAATAATACCTCAGACTAAACTTAGGATAATATAATTGACATTTCTGGATTCCTTGCAGGTCAGGGAATATTTTGAATGTAAACTTCATATATTCTGCACAAAGGATAAAATATTGGCTTTGTGTAAACCAAATTATTACATTTGATCTAAAATTTGTATGTCTAATGCAAAATCCAAGATGTTTATATTCAAAATGATCATCATATTGTAAGAATTCCAGCAATGTAAATTATATTCTGGCCGGGTAATTTGTATGAATTTTATGAGCTAAATAAAAAAAAAAAAAATTATACTTCACCACGTATATGAGTAGATGCACCGCGGAAAGTGAAAGTCTGGTTCTGGCAAGGTACCGCGTAAATGAGAAATCGCGGAAAGTGAAACCGTGTAAAGCGGGGTAATACTGTACCCAAAAACCCATTGAAACAATGGTTTCGGTTAACTAATTTTTCGGTTAACGAGCAACCTTCTAGAACGAATTGTGCTCGTTAACCGAGGGACCACTGTACTGTACTTAAAATATAGTCATTCCAAACTGTGGTTTGTAAACTTGAGGTTGCTTAGGGATTACTGTACAGTGGTATCACTGTTAGCCAGAACAGCTGGTGCAGAGCACTTCCGGGAATGAGAGATTTCTGGGTAACAAAATGACTCTTTCAAAACTGGGAAAAGTCCCTTATCCCCGGAATTTTCCGGGTAATGGAAAAATGTTCTTGGTAGTTCCAAAAATTGTCCATTATATCATCTCTTGAACCCGGAAAAATATCCCCCATCTCCGTAATTTTTTGGCTACTGGAAAATTTTTTCTGAATTTCCGGAAAATGCGCCCGATTTTCATTTCTTCAACCCGGAAAAAAAACTCCCATCCCCGTAATTTTCTGGGCATCGGAAAAAATTTTGTCAGAATTTTCTGGAAGATGTGCCTCTTGGAAAATTGTTTCCAAAGCTGGAATTTGCCCGAAAATTCCGGCTCTGGGAATGATTTTCCGAGAAAATTTCAATTCTGGCTATCGGAGAGTTCTGGGTGTGAGGGAATCCTATTTGTGGGCAGTAAAGGATATACAGTACTCTATTGATATAACTGAAATTATTAGTTTCTTCCAGTACTCTATCCTTTAATAATTTGTATTTTCATGTTCATATTACCCTTTATAGGTCCTTTCACCTTTATTTTATACTTGTTTAAGTCAGCTGTCAGAGTTCAGTATGTGGCCGTCTTCAACCTCACTAACACTAATATTTATTAGGGAACGAGAGAGACGTGATGATGCCCTCAGAACAGAGGAGATGGCACTGGAGAGAGACAGATTACGACTGCACGAAATAAATCAGAGACGAGAGCGAATGAAGGAGCTGAGGCAACGCAAAGAACTGGAGTAAGTTAATGTGCTGATGTTGAGTGAGATTCCTGCCATAATTCTGGTTTATGATATAGGGATGACATGGGTTAAGAACCTTCAGTTGTCATATCATTAGATTCCCATTTGTTACCTGTCTGATTGTGTTTGAGTAATTTGAGATGTAAATGCAAATACGGTACGGTACTGTGTATTTTTTCCGGTGTTCCTTGTAATTTTTTAGAATACAATTAATCTCCATCATTTCAGGTTATATTGGGCACGTCAGTTTCAGTTAAAGCTGAAAAAAAAAGCTGCAGACATTCAACAAGAATTGTTGGAAGATGAAGGTATTGTAGAGGATTTACTGAGAGGCCTCCCAGATGAGGACCCAGATGAGCAGGTAAGATACTTCAACATGTTATGTGGTAAGATTGGTAATACAAGAACTAGGGAACATACGACATGAACCCCTCCTCTTTTAATATAGACAAATAGAAACACACAGTGATTGAAATATTCTATAAGAAATATTGTATATTGTCTTTGTTTTTGGATTTGTTGTCCATTTCGCAATCTGACTATTTTGGCCAGGGTTTGCTTCACTGTGATGGTGTGTCATATATTAGCCATCCATTTGTTAACATCTCATTTTATATGACTCCTGTCATTTATCTTTATTTTCCAATAATCTGCTAAAAGTGGATCATGATTCATTGATGCTCTCATAACATTTAAATAAGGGACTGAAGTATAAGATCCTATTTCTGAGTGAGGAGAAGAAGAAATTACCCCGTGACAGCGCTCTGCTTTGGCTTAAAGATTCTCACACATTTACTGGCAGTAAACATTATACAGAAGGAAAAGGTCAAATGATGTTTCTGCTACAAATAACACTTCACTTCATCAAATCAGAGTCAAACTATAGACTCAACTTCCATTTGACCCCCCTAATGGGAACTGCTGTACAGTCATTTCTGCTACAACGTGTGTTTTGTCAACGCGAATTGGCTATAACGCGATTGATGAATAGAAGAACGATATTTGTAAAACGCGAACGCGTGTTGGCTTTAACACGATTCCCCTCAAATGTTTTAAGTATACTGTCGCTTGGCGCGGGGTTATGCAGTGTTTACAGATCACGTTCGACATCACATGTTCAATTGATTCATGTGTTTTGTTTGTGAAGTGTTATTTGATAGGGACTCTATAAATTTTATCATTTTGCAAATTTAGCTGTTCCCATAAATATTGTATGAAAAAAAAGAAATAAAAATAATGTTTCGCAGTGCGGCCTAATAGCATTTTACACCCGCTCTCTCTGTTTCCATCACACGATCAGTTGAAACACGTGGGTTGTTTTGAAGCGTCCTCAGTGATTTTTGCTTACTATTTCTCCAATTTTGTGGTATTAACTGTGAATATGGAAAGGAAGAATATCTCCAAGAAGCGTTCTGGTGATCGCATTCCCGGTGGTCATCGTAAAAGAAAGGCTATGACACTTGAAGAGAAGCTTGATATTATCAAGCGTTTTGAATGTAAGGAATGTACCATTTATTTAGACTGTGCTATCCTTTGTGTTAGGCTAACTACAAATTTTTTTCGATTTCAAGTAATCTGCACCTAACCCTATTTTCTCCATAAACCCTATTATTTCTATTGTGCGAATTATTACAATGCGAGGTTTTACACGAACACAACTATCGCGTTGTAGCAGAACTGACTGTATAGTGGTGTGGAGGCTTGAGGTCCTGTTGATCTGATGGTCCCCCCTTCCTTCTCAAGGAGGAAAGGGCTTCCCATGCTGGAAGGGTCATCAGGGAGGGATAAGATTACAGTGAACCCTTGAAGATCCAGACTAAAAGGGGATACCACCTGTCTGAAAAAGCCGATTGTCCAGATCTTTCAGCAAATGTACTAAATGTATAAAAACCGATAAATAATGATATAAAAAACACCAAAAATGCAGTACAGTAGTGCCCCTATTTACGCGGTCAATTGAACCCACAGGGTACCACGGAAAGTGAACAACAGAACATATGGGATTAATTCCAATAGAGACTGGCCCGACCCCCAAACTCCACTTTTTCCGACACAATACCTATGTTGTAGTAAAAATAACATCTAAATTTTATGATGGTATGCTCACACAATTAATATTTAAGAGAAATACAGTCGCCAGGTTAATGTCCATTCAAATAATGGACTCAAATCCCCCCCCCCCCTCTTCCCAGCTCACTGGCCCCTACCTCTCTGAGAAATGATTGGGTGAAACACTAGATTTTAACGTTTAGTAATAAATAATACCTCAGACTAAAGTTAGGATAATATAATTGACATTTCTGGATTCCTTGCAGGTCAGGGAATATTTTGAATGTAAACTTCATATATTTTGCACAAAAGATAAAATACTTGCTTTGTGTAAACCAAATTATTACATTAGATCTAAAATTTGTATGTCTAATGCAAAATCCATGATGTTTATATTCAAAATGATCATCATATTGTAAGAATTCCAGCAATGTAAATTATATTCTGGTCCAGTAATTTGTATGAATTTTATGAGCTAAAACAAATATCTTCAGTTAATAAAAAAAAAATATATTCTTCACGACACTATCTGTCAATCAAAGTACCCCAACTTGCCTCCCCCCTTCTTCCAACCGTGCCAGATGGTCGGTCGGTCCCAACCCTCCCCCCCACCTTCCCTCCCTACCAGAGAAATGTTGGGTGAAAAGACTAGATATTAACTTTTAGTAATAGATAATACCTCAGACTAAAGTTAGGATAATATAATTGACATTTCTGGATTCCTTGCAGGTCAGGGAATATTTTGAATGTAAACTTCATATATTTTGCACAAAAGATAAAATACTTGCTTTGTGTAAACCAAATTATTACATTAGATCTAAAATTTGTATGTCTAATGCAAAATCCATGATGTTTATAGTCAAAATGATCATCATATTGTAAGAATTCCAGCAGTGTAAATTATATTCTGGCCGGGTAATTTGTATGAATTTTATGAGCTAAATAAAAAAAATAAATTATACTTCACGCGTATATGAGTACAGTAGATGCACCGCGGAAAGTGAAAGTCCGGTTCTGGCAAGGTACCGCGTAAATGAGAAATCGCGGAAAGTGAAACCGTGTAAAGCCGGGTATTACTGTACATATTATTCTGACCACTGGGGTTAGTTATACAGACTTTTTCCTGTGAAAAAGCCACAATTTTGAGCAACATATTACTGGACTCACTTTGCACTCAAATGCACTACACTAAAGGACTAAAATTTTTATCTCTTGTGCAAACTATGTGATGTCTATACTCAAATTATTTGCTATCTTACACGGATTCCAGCAATGCAAGTTATATTCTGCTAACTTTAGTCTGTGGCATTTAATAAGATAAACACTTTAAGCCTAAACTACCTTCATCCTGTTTTGGGAATGATTCTTAGGGAGGCTTCTTCGCCCAGAACCCCCCAATTTTTTGTCTGAATCTTCCGAAATCCAGATTTACCGGGTCCGGATCTTCGAGGGTTTACTGTAAAGGGTTCTCTTGGGCTGCTGGTCTTGAGAGCTGGCTAGTGGCATCTTTCCAATGACCCTGTCTGCGAGGGCTGGAGATAGCTCTCCTACGTGTTTGCCATACGTGGCGACCTGTAAGGCTGGGAGACGGGAATCTTGGATGTTGAGCAATGCTGCATGCTGCACCCTGTAGCTAGCATACACCTCTTTGGTCCCTTATTCTAGTAAGACGGGAGGCTTGATTTGCGGCCCGGTCAATTCAATTTGCTGGTCAACATGGCTGGCTTCTGGGTCAGTCATTTGGCTAGGGTCAAGGAGGCACCCCAAAGTTGACACCCCATTGAAGACTGGCTGACCAGACGCACATCTACACTGAACCAATTCTAATCAGACTGTCTTAAAATAAAGGCAGCTTACACGATGCCACATGTTCATGACGTCACGTCTCACAGGCTCTCCTTATTGGATCAGGCCTACGGCATTCACACACAGGTCACTGCGATTGGCCCACGCTTTACGGGACTTTCACCCTAAACTAATGGCATTGTTACAAACTCACTTCCTTGTGGGTTTCCTTTTGAACTTCCTTCATGGTAACTGAAGAAGTGCAATGGTTGAGTGGATACAACACTCACCTCCTGCTCCATGGGATAGTGGTTCAATCCTTTGGCACTCCCAGTTCATCTAGCTGTAAATGGGTACCAAGTTTAGAACTTTGGGAAGTGAATGCAGTCAAGTGCAGTACTGGCCATACTGTCTCCATGTGTACTGTAGGCTTAGTGTGCTGTATCCACAGTGTTCCTAATAGGTATTCATTCCTATGGGACCTACTTTCACTTTATGGTAACTGAACCCTCGCTGAGTCTCTGAGGATCAGAAAAGTTAAATTCTCTTCTATATATAGTATACCTATGGTTGAATATTTTGTGATAGACTGAATTAATTTATCATAAATTGAATAATTAGAAGAGGTGTGCCATTTGCTATGAACAGACGTTTGCATGAAATATAGAATTTCAAGTGGTGCACAGGACAGTGGAGTGTCTGCAAGTGTGTGTCTACATAATGTTGTATGTGCAGTAGCTAAAACCTCTATCTGTGCATACTTTGTGGGAAACAATATGAGACCATGGACGATAAATTTTGTTATATGAGGGCTTTCACTAGTCACACGTAAAATTTTTGTGTACAGTATATCAACCCTCACATGCACAGATAGTTGTTTTAGCTACTGTACTGTACTGTATTGTGTATTTAAAGCTACAAGATGGCCAATGAGGAATTGATTCAGTAGATAATTTTGTAGAATAACATGATTTCATAAATATATTATTTAGATTAATGTGGTTTGTAAAATTATGTGTCAGGTGAAACAAAGGAGAGCAGAAGCAGAGTGGATGAGAACAGTTTTAAGGGAACAACGGCGTTTAGAGTTGATGCGAGAGAAGGAGTATGAGCTGCTGTTCAGGTGAGTAATGCACTCAGTGTCGCATTAGTAACTGTTTTTGTGTTAATATTGCACTTCAAATTGGTCTGAATTTTAGTTTATTAAGAAAATACGATAAGAATGAGATATTGTATTGTACTGTAAAAGCAAATTAAGGAAGGTTATTGACTTTAATATGACTTCACATATCTTGTTGATAACTTTTTTATGAGCAGCTGTCTGTAAATATATTAGTGCATGGTTTACCAGACTAATTATTACAGGTCGTGTCATGATAGTACAATACAGTACAGTACCGTACAGTACAGTACAGTACGGTACAGTACGGTACGGTACGGTACGGTACGGTACGGTACAG
This sequence comes from Homarus americanus, assembly GCF_018991925.1. Lineage (NCBI taxonomy): Eukaryota > Metazoa > Arthropoda > Malacostraca > Decapoda > Nephropidae > Homarus > Homarus americanus. The sequence continues at coordinate 4,114,249 of NW_024718273.1, read as the reverse complement.
TACAGGGGCCCCCCAAATTTGCTGGGGTTAGGTTCTAAAAATGGCCACAAATCACTAAATCCGCTAATAACCTTGTGGACAGGGGGGGAGGGGGGACATTTTTTACAGGTGTACCAAGAAATGTATATTCCCTTTATGTGTTTGCCCTTAGGACAATTATTTATTTTACCTGTAGTATTGTATATGTAATAATAATAATAATAATAATAATAATTGACGGTTTATTGAAAAAGTTCTGCAGCCCGAAGGCTGAAAATATACATTGGACTTATTACATACATTGGTGGTTTAACAAAAGCCTTCATTAGAGAAAGGTAAAGGAACATACAGTGAACATACAGATTAATGTAGGTGTTGAACAGCAAAAACGTAGTGTAGTAACTCCCTCCCAGATGGTGTTAGGAGGGACCTCACGTGGTGTAGTAGTTCCCTCACAGATGGTGTTATGAGGGGCCTCACGTGGTGTAGTAATTCCTCTGAATGGTGTTATGGGGGCCTCCGTGGTGTAGTAATTCCCTCACAGATGGTGTTATGAGGGGCCTCACGTGGTGTAGTAATTCCCTCACAGATGGTGTTATGAGGGCCTCACGTGGTGTAGTAATTCCCTCACAGATAGTGTTATGGGGGCCTCACGTGGTGTAATTAATTCCCTCTAGATGGTGTTATGAGGGGCCTCCGCGTGGTGTAGTAATTCCCTCACAGATGGTGTTATGAGGGGCCTCACGTGGTGTGGTAATTCCCTCACAGATGGTGTTATGAGGGGCCTCACGTGGTGTAGTAACTCCTTCACATATGGTGTTATGAGGGGCCTCACGTGGTGTAGTAATTCCCTCACAGATGGTGTTATATGAGTGAGGTGTGGTTCCAGGCCTTCCTATCGTAGACGGATTAACACAACGCTGGTAGTTGGGTCTCACGGGCCGTTATCACTGGGTACCTGGGACCTCACTGTGTGAAAGGTCAACTTGGGTACCACTGTTACTGTTGAGTTGTTCTCACTGACTTAAGCACTGTTCACCACTGTTCACCTCTGTTTAACACTGGTTCCATTTCTTTCCTAAATGAAATAGTAACTTCTGGTGTGAACTTGTTGATATTCCGGTGGGGAGGAGGGTTCAGGGGAGGGAGTTGGTATGGGCCAACATAACAGTTGACCTGGCTGCTCCGAGAGGAGCGCCAGGTACGTCTTGACCCTTCGGTGGTCAAGGATATAGTGTGTGTGTGTGTGTGTGTGTGTGTGTGTGTGTGCACGTGCGTGCACATAAACACACACACACACACACACACACACACACAAACAAAACACATACAAATAAATAATAATTGGAAAATCCTCTGACAAATAATCAGAAACAAATTTATTAAAATTGTGAGTCTACCCTCAAGTCCGTGCTTTATTAATAAAGTACTGTAATAGAGAACTGACTTGAGGGTAAACTGTCACATTTTTATTAAATTTGTTTCTGATTATTTGTGAGAGGATTTTCCAATTATTATTTGTTTGTATGTGTTTTGTGTGTGTGTGCGTATCTACACACACACACACATATATACTGTACAGTACAATACAGGTAAAGGAAATTACTGTCTCTGGAACGAATGGTTCCCTGTCCCAGCAGCGAAAATGCCAGCAACTTTAAAACTACACACAGACATTCTTGGTTACATCCAGGGTGTCATCCGCAAATATTCAAGAACCGCAAAGTAAAAATCCGCAAACTTGGGGGGGCCCCCTGTACAGTACAGTACAGTACAGTACAGTTCAGTTGTACCCCACTTAACGCGGTCAATAGAACCCAGAGGGTCCCGTGTTAAGTGAAATCCGCGTTAAGTGAACAACAGAACATATGGGATTAATTCCAATAGAAACCGGCCCGACCCCCAAACTCCACTTTTTGAAGGCACATACCTATGTTGTAGTAAAAATAACATCTTAATTTTATGATGGTACATGCACACAATTAATACTTAAGAGAAATAGAGAAATACAGTCGCCAAGTTAATGTCCATTCAAATAATGGACTCAACTCCCCTCCCCTCTCACACTACAATGCCGGCTCTTCCTCTCAGAGAAATTTTTTGGGAAAACCACTAAATTTTAATAAATAATACTCAAACTAAAGTTAGGATAATATAATTGACATTGCTGGATTCCTTGTAAGACCAGGAATATTTTGAATATAAATGTCATATATTTTGCACAAAAGATAACATAGTTACCTAGAGAAAATTTTTATCTAAAATTTGTATGTTTAATGCAAAATATATGATGTTTATATTCAAAATGATCACCAAATTATAAGAATTCCAGCAATGTAAATTATATTCTGACCGGGTAATTTGTATGAATTTTATGAGCTAAAACAAATATCTTCAGTTAATAAAAAAAAAATAATCTTCACAACACTATCTGTCAATCAAAGTACCCCACCTTGCCTCCCCCCCTCTTCCAACCGCGGTCGGTCCAACCCTCCCCCCCACCCCCCACCAATCCTCCCTTCAAGAGTTTTTAACATTTAGTATTAAATAATACCTCAGATTAAAGTTAGGATAATATAATTGACATTGCTGGATTCCTTGTAAGACCAGGAATATTTTGAATATAAATGTCATATATTTTGCACAAAAGATAACATAGTTAATTTGAGAAAAATTGTTATCTAAAATTTGTATGTCTAATGCAAAATATATGATGTTTATATTCAAAATGATCATCAAATTATAAGAATTCCAGCAATGTAAATTATATTCAGACCGGGTAATTTGTATGAATTTTATGAGCTAAAACAAATATCTTCAGTTAATAAAAAAAAAAAATATATTCTTCACAGGGTAACAGATGGTCGGTCGGTCCCTCCCTCCCCCCCACCCCCCACCAACCGTCCCAAGGAGATGTGTGGGAAAACCAGAATACTTAACTTTTTAGTAATAAATAATACCTCAAACTAAAGTTAGGATAATATAATTGACATTGCTGGATTCCTTGTAAGACCAGGAATATTTTGAATATAAATGTCATATATTTTGCACAAAAGATAACATAGTTACTCAGAGAAAAATTTTTATCTAAAATTTGTATGTCTAATGCAAAATATATGATGTTTATATTCAAAATGATCACCAAATTATAAGAATTCCAGCAATGTAAATTATATTCTGGCCGGGTAATTTGTATGAATTTTATGAGCTAAAACAGGCAGTCAGGCAGGGTGGCGGGTGGGGCAAATCTAAAAATAGCGTCTCGAGCCGGACACTCACCGCGTATATGTGGAAAAAATCCGTGTTAAGTGAAAGTTCAGCTCTGGCGAGGCACCGCGTATATGATAAAACGCGTTAAGTGAAACCGCGTTAGGCGGGGTAATACTGTACAGTCCTCCAAGACTGTATTTATTGAAGCTGTACAGTACTTTGGACAAGTAAACTCTGTTCTCTGATTGGATGAACTCCAATCCTAATGGTCCCCAAACTTAAGGACACATGAAGAATATGACTCGGTGTTCAGTTTCCACTAAAACTGGGTCTTATTAGGATGTACTGTATGGTTCAGTGGGCCCCAAGTAGTAATGAACCACACACTTAATGGTATACTTGTATATTATACACATCACTATACAATACTGTACTGTATAGTACTACAGCATTCCCTGGCTTATAGAACAATTTTTTTCCTGAAAAACCTTTCATGAATTGATTTTCCATAAATTGAAGCACATTTTCCCATAGACATCCATTATAAAAGTTTAAATATGTTGCTATGAAAAAACTTCCCCAAAATGTCTTAAAATACCCCAAAATTACATTTTCTGGTGTATAAAATGATTATAAGCCAATAATAAACATAATGAAAGAAATACGTGCAGTATAATAATTTAATTCCCTGTACAGTAAAACCTTGCTATTCACGGGTTTGCGATCTGCGATTTTGACTATTCATGGTAAACAGATGGTGGCTAACTTACGAGCCTCTCCCGTAGCACAGCGAGTTACCCCCACACGCCCGCAGTGTCTCCTCTCCCTCGTCTCCCTTTGTTTGTACTCAACCATTGTCTACGACACAGCATTTCTTGTGTTGTGCTCAAAACTTTAGTGTTTCTGTGTGAAATGACCCCTAAAAGACTGCCTAGTGTCAGTGCTAATGATGCAACAAGAAGGCTGGGGCTTAACAATTTTGGTGAACTATTTCGACATGCGAAGGTGGTAACTGATTTCATTGTTGACCACAACCCTTCCATGGAACAAAGCCTTAAAATCTTTTAAGAAATTAACAAGGCATTGTTTCCCTACCAGGAAATGTTTCAGGACCTCAAAGCCAAGAGGAAAAACAACTACCAATCATGATGTTTTTCAAGAAAGAACCAGCCACTCACCCAGCTCCCACCTCCCCGCCACGCACCACCCCACCACCCGACTCCTTGCCACACGCCTCTCCAACAACCACCACTGCATCATCTTCTTCCAACAGTGATTCTGATAATCTTCCTATGCTTTAGTAACCAGATTTCTTCTTACTGTACAGTACTTAAGTTTCTCATACACAGTATAGGCATACAGTAGCGCACTAAAGTAGTATAAGTTGTTATTCGCTGTTTGCCAATTCATGCCATTCCACAGAACCTAACCCCTGCGAATTGCAAGGGTTTACTGTACTGTTCAATAATTTTATGCCTGTACAAGTACTTACGAGAAACCGGATGATAATTGAAAAAAAAGGTGAAGATATGAAACGCTAAGCTAACATCAATAATAATTATACTATATTACCCTTGTAATACATTCTCCCATTATGTAATAGGCGATGTGTAATCTATTAATGAAAAGTCCTATGCAGATCCCTGGTGAGTTATTGTGTCAGCCTAAATTCCCAGCCTTCCTGCACCTCCTCTGGGTTCAGTCAAAATCTTGTTCTTCATTTAGACTGAAATGAGGAAAGGAAGTCCTTTTAGTGTATCAGTGTTTGCAAATTTTACAGGAGCAAATCACAAGTAATCTATGTTTTACAGTGTAATTACTGAAACAGATGAACTCCAGTCTGTCTTACAATGTCTGGAATGGTTGGCAGGTGTCCAGTTAATGCTACAGAGAAGAGTAATGACAATTAGGTAATGGGATTCTAAATATCCACAGTGAAGAAGCAGAGAGGTTATGGCGGAAGAGACAGGCAGAATGGGAGAAAGAGCAAAAAGCACGTGACAAGTTGATGGCAGACGTCATCAGGGGGCTCCAGCAACAGGTAAGAAAGTTAAATACTATGTATCTAATTAACACGTTAGTTCACTGGTTAACTGAATATGGTACGGTAATACAGTAATATCTCCGGCTTTGGGAACGATTTTCTGAGGGGCACATTTTCCGGAAAATTCAGAGAAAAATTTCCCGATACCCTGAAAATTCTGGAAAATTCCTGGGAGGGGGGAGTTTTTTTCCGGGTGTGAGAGATGAAATCAGGCGCATATTCCTTAAATTCCGAAAAAGATTTTCCGGTACCCAGATACAGTAATTCCAAGGATGGGGGATATTTTTCCGGCTTTGAGAGTTGGTGTAATGGGCTATTTCTGGAACTTCCAAGGACATTTTTCCATAACCCAAAAAATTCTGGGGATGAGGGATTTTTTTCCGGCTTGGAGGGAGTTGTCTCATTACCCGGAAATCTCTCATTTCCGGAAGTGTTCTGTTCCAATTGTTCCGGCTAACAGAGATATCACTGTACCTGTAGTAGGTATTAGGCAGCTACTAAACAGGGAGGTGCTACTGCCTGGGAAGATATTGGAAACATTTTAGCATTTGTCTTCATTCAAGATATCAGGTCATGAGACCCACTAATCCCCCACCCAGTCTCCATCGCAAGTGTTAAAACGTGATTACAGGGAGTCCCCGACCTATGAATATCCTTCCGATACGGACGAGGTCAAACTTTAAATTTACAGTACAGTACAGGTTGACAGTCCCTTATCCGAAATCCTTGGGACCAGATGCACTGCGGTGTTTGGAATTTTTCGGATTTCAGAATTTTTTTTGTTTTTGTTTTTTTTACAGGGATCAGCCCACCCGGGCACAGCAGGTCACTGACTCACATTGGGGCCTGGGGGCTAAAATATAATAATAATAATAATTACAATAATAATAATAATAATAATAATAATAATTCATAGGTCTAGGTCATGTTTCTCACTTTTGATCTTTTTTTCATTCTTGTATTTCTTTATTATTATTATTATTTCATTATTACAGTATTTTTGTTTTTATTATTATTATTATTGTTATCATTCTTATTTTATTTTTGTGTATTTTTTATTAAAATTTTTATTTACTATGAATAATTATTATTACCGTATATCACGGCCTATAAGACGAAATTTGAACATTAAAAAAATCTGCCCAAAGTTAGGGGGTCGTCTAAACCACCAAGTTTAAAATTCTTACCTCTTAAATATTGTGGTTTAGTGTGTCAAGAGTGGTGATGAAAACATCGTAAGCCACTCACAAGGTCTTACCACTAATTATTTTATACTGAAACTTACGTTTGGCAAGCTGGATTCAAATTAAGATTACCGGTATATTAAAATAATAAAAATGTATTATAAACCTGTCTAACATACCGTAAAAGAGATTTATACCCCTGTAATAAACACAGCTATCATCACACACCCCTCCCCACGCCCCCCCCATTTGCCAGTGAGGAGACAAGAAAGGCAAAGTGACCCGAGATTGGGCTATTTTTAGCCGTGGAGGTGGTCAGTAATGCATACCGGTATCGGTATATTTACTCATAATAATATTTATCTCCTATAAATAATTGATTTAAATTTTATTTTTTTACAAAGAATATTCAGTAAATGAGTGCATTAATTCTTGAAACTATCGACGGTTAATTACAGACGCTCAAGTGACGTCACTAGTGTTTACACTACACCAGCTGGTAATATTTGATGCCATTACTTGAAGTGAATTGGCCTTATTTTAAGTAACTAACTATAAATAAATACAAAAATTAAAAAAAGATCAAAACTGAGAAATAATATACTGTATGTATGTTGTGTTGTCAAAGTAAGAGGAACAATTGTGTAAGTACGTAATATTTTTTCACTCAAATCCTAATGAAACACTACTGGAGAACATTCCTTTGTCGCAAAACAGTTTATAAATTAAAGAAAATAATTACAGTGTGTTTAATATATTACAGTATATTATAAATAAATAAATAAAACAAATAATTCGGTAAATCTATTTAAAGTAAATGGAAAATAAGCAAACATGTTATTTACCAAGACCCTTCCGTCTGGCTCAGGGTGAGATGGAGGGGAGATAACAAAGCTATTTATAGCCCATCAGAAGTGACCAGTACCCTAATGCACCATAAATAATTCATTGAACATTCATTTTTTGTACATAGTATATTCAGTATATATATATATATATATATATATATATATATATATATATATATATATATATATATATATATATATATATATATATATATATATATATATATATATATATATATATATATATATATATATATATTTGTGTAATAAATGTATGTAGTAAGTACATACTGGTAACCTTTTTCACTCAAATCCTAATGAAACACCACAATTAGAATACGGTGGTTGCTGTTGAACCACATGTTGTATAAATAGTCACACCACCGAGACGAGGGAACACTCCCACCACGCTTCAGTGACGTCACTAGTGTTTACACTACACCAGCGGGTATAATTTGATGACATTACTTGAAGTGAATTGGCCTTATTTTAAAAAATCAAGGATGGTTGGTAAAGGACTACTGAGTCAGTGGGTAAGTGTCACATTTGGGGTACTGGTCTTATACAGCAAATAGAGCTCTAAAGCTACTTTTTAAATGGAAATTTGGGGGGGGCGTCTTATGCACCCCGCCGCCTTATAGGCCGTGATATACGGTATTACTGTATTATCATTATTACCTGTATTATTATAATTATTATTACTATTACATTTTCACGCCCCAGGCCCCGATGTGGGTCAGTGACATGTGCCTGGGTGGGCTAATACCAAAAAAAAAAAAAAAAAAAAAAAAAAAAAATTGCTCCACAAATTTTTTTTCGGTTTTTTCGGAATTTTGGATAAAGGGTTGTCGACCTGTATTTTATTTACCCGATGACATACTTTTTACTTTCATTTCCTGTATTTTATCATTCTATTTCTTTTCTCTTAAATTAAATAATTTTAGATGTATATAAGGACTTAGGCTATGATATAGTGGGATTTTAAACATTGTTCTGTAAGTACGGTGTGCACATAGCATGTGTTCCGAATTAAGAATGTCCTCAGGAACAGAACCCGTTCGTAACCCGGGGACCCCCTTACAGTTACATATTACATACAGCTGAGTGAACAGTATATGCCTACTGTAGGGTCAAGACAACAGCATCTGCTGGTGAGTACAGTATACACAGTACACATATCTCTTAAACAACGCAAGGGTTAGGTTAATGAAAACCCTGCAAAGACCCAAAACGGCGACATTTACCTACATGAAGCTACGAGAAGCTAAAATTGCCCAAAAACGAAGAAAAACCCACCCCATAACACACTTAGTTCCCACATACAGTATTGTTTTATTTTTATAATTTTATAGTTTTATATTATATTTTCTTTGTTTCTCAGCCACATTAGAGTATTGTAATGTTTTTTCACAACATTTATAGTTTCATTAAAAGCAAAAATAAATGCAGTGGCTAGGCTGGTGAGTCAGAGACATAGTTTAAAGCTCACTACCTACACAGACATTCATCTCTCACACATACACACCCATGCTCTTCATATTTCTTATTTTATAGTTTTATATTATATTTTCTTTATTTCTAATCCACACCATTTTTATTGAGTAGAATAATTGTTAAAAAAGTCCGTTTTTTTTCTGTGACGTGCCGGGATGCAGCTGGCTGACATGCCAAGTCAGCTGGGCGTGCGAGAGATAGTAATGCATGTTGCTATTGCTACATACAATGAAACTATAAAAGTTGTGGAAAAATTGTTTTAATACTCTTATATGACTTAGAAATAAAGAAAATATGATATAAAACTATAAATTAAGAAATATGAAGAGCATGATAAAAACTATGAAATAAGAAATATGAAGAGCATGGGTGTGCACTCTGTGTCTGTAAGATGTAGTGCGGGTAACTGTGGGGGCAAGGAAGCGTGGAGCTCTCCTGCACCACCGTAGAGACCCCTCGTGGCCAGTAGTGAAAGTTGTCAGACGCACTTACACAACCAACCTTACTCCTCCTGCAACCTCTAGTCCAGTCCGTGGAGGGGTGAGGTCCGCATTGTTTAAACCCGTGTAGTTTAAGGGAAAATACCACTGTCTTTGCTTTCGTCACAGCTCCATTCATGCCCGTATCATATAAATTTTCTGCTTTTAAAATTTTTATTGATTCTGGTATCAAAATTTCTTAATTTTTTTATATTTTTTTATTAAAAAATGGAATCCCCATCATTATACAGTTGTACCCCACTTAACGCGGTCAATTGAACCCAGAGGGTCCCGCGTTAAGTGAAATCCGCGTTAAGTGAACAACAGAACATATGGGATTAATTCCAATAGAAACCGGCCCGACCCCCAAACTCCACTTTTTGAAGGCACATACCTATGTTGTAGTAAAAATAACATCTTAATTTTATGATGGTACATGCACACAATTAATACTTAAGAGAAATAGAGAAATACAGTCGCCAAGTTAATGTCCATTCAAATAATGGACTCAACTCCCTCCCCCTCTCACACTACACAGCCAGCTAACAGATGGTCGGTCGGTCCCTCCCTCCCACCCCCACCAACCGTCCCAAGGAGATGTGTGGGATAACCTCAAACTAAAGTTAGGAAAATATAATTGACATTGCTGGATTCCTTGTAAGACCAGGAATATTTTGAATATAAATGTCATATATTTTGCACAAAAGATAACATAGTTACCTAGAGAAAAATTTTATCTAAAAATTGTAAGTTTAAAGCAAAATATATGATGTTTATATTCAAAATGATCACCAAATTATAAGAATTCCAGCAATGTAAATTATATTCTGACCGGGTAATTTGTATGAATTTTATGAGCTAAAACAAATATCTTCAGTTAATAAAAAAAAAAATAATCTTCACGACACTATCTGTCAATCAAAGTACCCCACCTTGCCTCCCCCCCTCTTCCAACCGCGCGGTCAGTCCCAACCCTCCCCCCCACCCCCCACCAATCCTCCCTTCCAGAGTTTTTAACATTTAGTATTAAATAATACCTCAGATTAAAGTTAGGATAATATAATTGACATTGCTGGATTCCTTGTAAGACCAGGAATATTTTGAATATAAATGTCATATATTTTGCACAAAAGATACCATAGTTACCTAGAGAAAAATTTTTATCTAAAAATTGTAAGTTTAAAGCAAAATATATGATGTTTATATTCAAAATGATCACCAAATTATAAGAATTCCAGCAATGTAAATTATATTCTGACCGGGTAATTTGTATGAATTTTATGAGCTAAAACAAATATCTTCAGTTAATAAAAAAAAATAATAATTCTTCACAGGGTAACAGATGGTCGGTTGGTCCCTCCCTCCCCCCCACCCCCCACCAACCGTCCCAAGGAGATGTGTGGGATAACCACTAAATTTTAATAAATAATACCTCAAACTAAAGTTAGGATAATATAATTGACATTGCTGGATTCCTTGTAAGACCAGGAATATTTTGAATATAAATGTCATATATTTTGCACAAAAGATACCATAGTTACCTAGAGAAAAATTTTTATCTAAAAATTGTAAGTTTAAAGCAAAATATATGATGTTTATATTCAAAATGATCACCAAATTATAAGAATTCCAGCAATGTAAATTATATTCTGGCCTGGTAATTTGTATGAATTTTATGAGCTAAAACAGGCAGTCAGGCAGGGTGGCGGGTGGGGCAAATCTAAAAATAGCGTCTCGGACACTCACCGCGTATATGTGGAAAAAATCCGCGTTAAGTGAAAGTTCAGCGAAAACGCGTTAAGTGAAACCGCGTTAGGTGGGGTAAAACTGTATCATGTAAAAATATTTTGTTTCAAGATATCTTATTGAGAATGTGTCAGAGAATTTATTCAGAATCATCTTGATATCAAATTCATCTTTCTAACCCAATTAGAAGTTTAGAACAAATATTTTGAGGAAGGGAGGTAGGGAGGGAGAGGAGAAAGGGTCCATTGGAGGGTAAAAGTGACCCTGCACACACCCCCCTCTCCCCCCAAAGGGTTGCCTTTCATCCAGTGCTGTCACCGACTCCTGCCTGTCACTCATTTTGTCATTCATGATATAATATTGTTTATTTTGTTTCTCATTAATTAGTAAAGATACATTCCTGTAATAATCTGTTCTTATTAATATCTGTACTATTCACATACAATACTGTATATATCTCTTAGGTAAAAAGAACATCATCAGGAGCACAACTCTATATACTTTGCAATGGTACAAAATTCATTTCTCTATCATAGCAGATGTTGTGAATAAAAGTTTATACACTTTTTTGATAGCAGCCTGACATCTCAAAAATACCTTAGCTTTTGTCATTATTCAAGACATTTTCAGGTCATGAGACCCGTTAATTCCCCACCCAACAATGGGTGACCTGACATTGCATCAGAAGGTCAGTAATATGAGACCACTAATCTCCCAACCCATCTCCACCTGATATTGCATCAGGTTAGGTCAGTAACATGAAACCCACTACAGGTTGAGAATCCCTAATCTGAAATCCTTGGGGTCGATTGAGTCTCGGATTCCGGATCTTTTCGGATTTTAGGATACCTGTACTCTGTATACCTGTATAATGGGGTACAGGTACCTCATCCAGAGGGGACTGTGCCCAAGTCTAATCCCAAAATTTATGTATATCTCATTTACCGCATATGGATACATAAAGCCTGCTGGTAGTTTATGCAATATTTTTAATCATTTTGTGCATGAAACAATAACAAAAAGATGCACATTGAACTATCAGAAAGGTAAGCTACCACTACCATAGGCCTACCTGTAACTGCCACTGAAATTTACCATAGCGCAATCTGTGTCCTACCTTCATTCAATAATAGTCTAGGGATGAGGATGCACTCTGTAGGATGACTTTCTTAAATGTTTCTTCTAGCATCATCTGCCTCATTAATAATGGTTTTTGTCATAGCAATCTCTCTTTGATCTTATAAACTTATAAATTGTTCAGTTATGAATACTCGCTGTTCTAGTCCATCAATAAGTCCATCACACATTTTTACCATGTTGTCTTATGGTCACTTATACCACTGTGTTAACTACTGTATGTCATCTTCACCTTCACTGTTAGCATCACGATCACCTTGATTCAGAACCATTTCAGCTATTTCACTGTTGGTCAATGAAGGAACAATTGGAGCATCATTATCAATGTTGAAAACTTCTTCTATGTCAGCTTCCTCCATCTTCTTGACAGCATCTGAGGGTATACCTTTTGTGAATGTAAGGAAGTTTGATATCGTTTGTTTCTCACTTGTTACACAGAATCCTTGAAAGTCATCATCATTTTGTTCATCATCATCAAACAAGTCGACGACCAGAGGTTGTGCCAGGCATTCACTAGGGTGTCCTTACCTATGGCATTCCAAGCACTAGCAGCGGCAAAGATTATAACCTTCACTCCTTCACTGTAAAATGCTTTTGAAAACTCCACACCCACACCTTTGTTAACTGCTGCCAACATGATGTTTAGGAAATTGTCTTTATATTTGCTCTTCAGTGCTCTAAGGATCCCTTGGTCTCATGGCTGAATTAATGAAGTAACGTTTGGGGGAAAGTAGATGCCATGAACATTATTATTGACAAGAAGTTCAGCTGGGGGATGTGCAGAACAATGGACGAGTTGATGTTTACAGTACATAAAGTTTTTCAACTACAGTATTACCCCGCTTTACACGGTTTCACTTTCCGCGATTTCTCATTTACTTGGTACCTTGCCAGAACCGGAATTTCACTTTCCGCGGTGCATCTACTCATATACGCGTGAAGTATTTTTTTATTTTTTATTTAGCTCATAAAATTCATACAAATTACCCGGCCAGAATATAATTTACATTGCTGGAATTCTTACAATATGATGATCATTTTGAATATAAACATCATGGATTTTGCATTAGACATACGAATTTTAGATCTAATGTAATAATTTGGTTTACACAAAGCAAGTATTTTATCTTTTGTGCAAAATATATGAAGTTTACATTCAAAATATTCCCTGACCTGCAAGGAATCCAGAAATGTCAATTATATTATCCTAACTTTAGTCTGAGTTATTATTTATTACTAAAAATGTAAATTACTATTTTCTCCCAAAGCTTCTCTGGTAGGGAGGGAAGGTGGGGGTGGGTGGGAGGGAGGGAGGGACGGACCCAGCTAGGGCCGAGTATTTTGATTGACAGATAGTGTCCTTGAAGAATATTTCTTTGTTTATTTAATGAAGATATATGTTTTAGCTCATAAAATTCATACAAATTACCCGGCCAGAATATAATTTACATTGCTGGAATTCTTACAATTTGATGATCATTTTGAATATAAACATCATAGATTTTGCATTAGACATACAAATTTTAGATCTAATGTTTACTTTGAGTAAATATGTTATCTTTTGTGCAAAATATATGACATTTATATTCAAAATATTCTTGGTCTTACAAGGAGTCCAGCAATGTCAATTATATTATCCTAACTTTAGTCTGAGGTATTATTTATTACTAAAAAGGTAAATATTCTGGTTTTCCCACACATTTATCTGGTAGGGAGGGTTGGTGGGGGGGAGGGAAGGACCGACCGACCATCTGGCACGGTGTGAAGAATATATTTTTTTTTTATTAACTGAAGATATTTGTTTTAGCTCATAAAATTCATACAAATTACCTGGCCAGAATATAATTTACATTGCTGGAATTCTTACAATTTGATGATCATTTTGAATATAAACATCATAGATTTTGCATTAAACATACAAATTTTAGATCTAATGTTTACTCTGAGTAAATATGTTATCTTTTGTGCAAAATATATGACATTTATATTCAAAATATTCCTGGTCTTCCAAGGAATCCAGCAATGTCAATTATATTATCCTAACTTTAGTCTGAGGTATTATTTATTACTAAAAGTTAAAATCTAGTTTTTTTCACTCAACATTTCTCTGGTAGGGAGGGAAGGTGGGGGGGAGGGTTGGGACCGACCGACCGACCATCTGGCGCGGTTGGAAGAGGGGGGAGGCAAGTTGGGGTACTTTGATTGACAGATAGTGTCGTGAAGAATATTTTTTTTTTTTATTAACTGAAGATATTTGTTTTAGCTCATAAAATTCATACAAATTACTGGACCAGAATATAATTTACATTGCTGGAATTCTTACAATATGATGATCATTTTGAATATAAACATCATGGATTTTGCATTAGACATACAAATTTTAGATCTAATGTAATAATTTGGTTTACACAAAGCAAGTATTTTATCTTTTGTGCAAAATATATGAAGTTTACATTCAAAATATTCCCTGACCTGCAAGGAATCCAGAAATGTCAATTATATTATCCCAATCATTTCTCAGAGAGGTAGGGGCCAGTGAGCTGGGAAGAGTGGGGGGGATTTGAGTCCATTATTTGAATGGACATTAACCTGGCGACTGTATTTCTCTTAAATATTAATTGTGTGAGCATACCATCATAAAATTTAGATGTTATTTTTACTACAACATAGGTATTGTGTCGGAAAAAGTGGAGTTTGGGGGTCGGGCCAGTCTCTATTGGAATTAATCCCATATGTTCTGTTGTTCACTTTACGCGGTTTTTCACTTTCCGCGGTACCCTGTGGGTTCAATTGACCGTGTAAATCGGGGTACTACTGTATTATTTTTGGCTCGATATATGTAACTTTATTCATTTATTGAAACTCATTTACATGTACACACTGTCCTAAGGGCAAAGCTGAACTGTACTTGTAATCAGAATAATGAACAAAATGATGACTAAAATTTTTGCAAACTATGGCATGTTTACATTCAAATTAATCACTATATTATAAGAATTCCAGCAATGTAAATTGTATTTTGCCTGGTCACTTCTATGAAATTTTATAAGCAAAAAACAAAAACTCAATCTAAAGGACATAATTAAACAATTAAATACTTCACACCTCAGTGCCAACTGTCAAACATGTCACTGTCACCCCTCCCTCCCACCTTCCCAGAAGAGGTTTGGTGGGTTTCAGTAGGCTTTAAGTTTTTATCTTATATAATATCTCGGACTAAAGTTAGGAGAATATAATTTGCATTGCTGGAATCCTTGCAAGACAGCGAATAATTTGAATATAAACGTCTTATATTTTGCACAAAAGATAAAATTTTTGCTCCCTGTAAAAAATTCTTCAATTAGATCTAAAATTTGTATGTCTAATGCAAATTATAGCTTGTTTATATTCAAATTAATCACTATCTTATAAGAATTCCAGCAATGTAAATTATATTCTCCCCGGTCATTTCTATGCAAGTTTATGAGCAAAAAACAAAAACTCAACTAAACTACAAATAAACAAATTAAATACTTCACCAGACCTGCCCCGCTGACTGTCAAAGTACACCTCACCTCCGCTCCCCCCCTTTTCCCACGCTCCCTCCCTCCCTCCCTCCCCCACACCTTCCCAGAAAAGGTTTGGTGGTTTTCAGTAGGCTTTAAGTTTTTATCTTATACAGTCGGCCCTTAACATACGCGGGGGTAAGGTAACAGAGATACCCGTGAATGTTAAAAATCCGTGTACTTTTCCTGCCCCCCCCCCTAAAAAACCCTGGCCCCCCCATGTCATTATTTACCGTGTATACCTGTGTGTAGTTCGAGTTTTTAAGACCAATTATTTGGCAAAAAATTGGGGGTCGACCTCTAAACGGGTAATAGTTTCATTAGGTTGAAAAATATTTACCAGTAACTACCAGTAAACAATGGAAACGACGCACCAAGGCACCACCAGCTGTGAGTGTTTGTACAGTTGCCAGGGCAGATCTCTTGCGTCATCATAGCAAGCCCAAAGTAGCCAAATGCATGGTATGGTAGCACAGGACGATGTAAAACATAAAGTATTAATTTTTTAAAGTTTATTTATAGATACATAAATTTTTGTTCATTACATTTGAAACATCAGTCTTTGTTAATTAAATTTGAAACAAAAAAACTACGATACCGTATTTCTAAATACAGGGTATTTTCATTAAAATATTACATCACAAGTATATTTTACCTTAACTGTGACTGAATGAATAAATTCTCAGAAATAAATATGGAAATGTAATATTTTTGCTGAAATTACGTACGTATTACAGTGGAAAGTGGGATAAAATCATGACGAAAACAATGACTTTCGCTTTCTTTCATTGTTCAAAAGATTTTACAGTAATCGCTTTTCGAATGGTTTTCAGTTAAAAAAACTGTTGTATTTCAATAATATTCTATCCTAATTCACTTGAATAAATACTACGATACCATATTTCTGAATATTTTCATTAAAATCCATCAAAATCATTTTCTTTGTCATCGTCTTCAGCACCAAACAGCTCCTCCCAGTCTTCTCCTTGAACAGGGCTAGAGGGTATGTGTTTTTCGAATCGTTTTCAGTTAAAAACTGTTACATCACATGTATATTTTACCTAAACTGCACCTGAATGAATGTATTCTCAGAAATAAATACAGTGAACCCTCGCTTTACGTGGTCAATTGAACCCACGGAGGCCAGCGTAAAGTGAACAATATAACATATGGGATTAATTGAAATAGAAACCGGGCCGACCCCCAAACTCCACATTTTCCCGACACAATACCTATGTTCTAGTAAAAATAACATCTTAATTTTATGATGGTACGCACACACAATTAATATTTAAGAGAAATACAGTCGCCAAGTTAATGTCCATTCAAATAATGGACTCAACTCTCCCCCACCCCTCTCAGAGAAATGTTTGGGGGAAAACACTTGATTTTAAGGTATAGTGATAAATAATACCTCAAACTAAAGTTAGAATAATATAATTGACATTGCTGGATTCCTTGAAAGACCAGGAATATTTTGAATATACATGTCATATATTTTGCACAAAAGATAACATATTTGCTCCGAGTAAACAAAATACTTCCATTAGATCTAAAATTTGTATGTCAAATGCAAAATCTATGATGTTTATATTCAAAATGATCATCAAATTGTAAGAATTCCAGCAATGGAAATCATATTCTGGCCGGGTAATTTGTATGAATTTTATGAGCTGAAACAAATATCTTCAATAAATAAAGAAAATATACTTCACCCAAACACTATCTGTCAATCAAAATACCCCACCTCCAGCTCCCCCCCTCTTCCCACGATCGCTGGGTCCCTCCCTCCCTCCCTACCCCCCACCTTCCCTCCCTACCCCCCACCTTCCCTTCCTACCAGAGAAATGTTTGGGAGAAAACAGTATATTTACATTATTAGTAATAAATAATACCTCAGACTAAAGTTAGGATAATATAATTGACATTGCTGGATTCCTTGCAAGACCAGGAATATTTTGAATATACACGTCATATATTTTGCACAAAAGATAACATATTTGCTCTGAGTAAACAAAATACTTGCATTAGATCTAAAATTTGTATGTCTAATGCAAAATCTATGATTTTTTATATTCAAAATGATCATCAAATTGTAAGAATTCCAGCAATGTAAATTATATTCTGGCTGGGTAATTTGTATGAATTTTATGAGCTAAATAAAAAACTTGTACTTCACCCGCGTATATGAGTGGATGCACTGCGTAAAGTGGGAATTCCGGTTCTGGCAGGGTACCGCGTAAATGTAGAAACGCGTAAAAAAAAAAACGCATAAAGCGGGGGATTACTGTAGTAGTTTTGCTGAAACGTGATGTATTTCAATGTAAAATAGGATAAAATACATGACGAAAACAAAAGACTTTACCTAACCTTCAGATGTTCAAGAGATGTTGCTCGTTTTTTTAACAGGTTTCGGTTAAAATACTGTCATATTACAATGATATTCTATTCATAATGTGCTTGATATAATACATTCACGGAAATGTAATATTTTTGCTGAAATGACGTGCGTAATTACAGTGGAAATTGGGATAAAATCGTGACGAAAACAATGACTTTCGCTTTCTTTCGTTCAAAAGATGTTACCGTAATCGCTTTTCGAATGGTTTTCAGTTAAAAAACTGTTGCATCACAAGTGAATTAGGATAGAATATTATTGTAATACAACAGTTTTTTAACTGAAAACCATTTGAAAAGCAATTACGGTAACATCTTTTGAACGAAAGAAAGCGAAAGTCATTGTTTTCGTCACTTTCCACTGTAATACGGACGTCATTTCATCAAAAATATTACATTTCCATATTCTCAGAAATAAATAGTAGTTTTGCTAAAACGTAATGTATTTCAATGTAAATTAGGATAAACTACATGAAAACAAAAGACACTACCTAATCTTCCGATGTTCAAGATATGTTACTCGTTTTTTTAATAGTTTTCGGTTAAATACTGTTATATTAGTGATATTCTATTCATACTATGCTTGATATAATACATTCACGTAAATGTAATATTTTTGTAACTACAATGCTGATGTCAACTCAAGCGTGGTTACAGCGAGACTGACTGACTGAGGGAACGCGGGGTGGCGCGGGCGATGTGTGTGTGTGTGGTGTGCAGTGTGTGGTGTCGTGCGCGATTTGAATAATGTATATTCCTTTGACTGTATATTCCTCCAACGGCAATCCGCGTATTTGCAAATCCGTGTAAGTTAAACCCGCGTATGTTAAGGGCCGACTGTATAATATCCCAGACTAACGTTAGGAGAATATAATTTGCATTGCTGGAATCCTTTCAAGACAGGGAATAATTTGAATATAAATATCATATATTTTCTACAAGAGATAAAATTAATCACCTGTATCACATTACAGTAATGATTTAAGAGTTCTAGTGTATATGTACGCATATATATATATATATATATATATATATATATATATATATATATATATATATATATATATATATATATATATATATATATATATATATATATATATGTATGTATGTATGTATGTATGTATGTATGTATGTATGTATGTATTACCCCGCCTAACGCGGTTTCACTTAACGCGTTTTATCATTTACGCGGTGCCTCGCCAGAGCTGAACTTTTGGATTTTTTCCACATATACGAGGTGAGACTCACCAGCTCGAGACTCTATTTTTAGATTTGCCCCACCCGCCACCCTGCCTGACTGCCTGTTTTAGCTCATAAAATTCATACAAATTACCCGGCCAGAATATAATTTACATTGCTGGAATTCTTATAATTTGGTGATTATTTTGAATATAAACATCATATATTTTGCATTAGACATACAAATTTTAGATAAAATGCTTAATCTGAGTAAGAATGTTATCTTTTGTGCAAAATATATGACATTTATATTCAAAATATTCCAGGTCTTACAAGGAATCCAGCAATGTCAATTATATTATCCTAACTTTAGTTTGAGGTATTATTTATTACAAAAAAGTTAAGTATTCTGGTTTTCCCACACATCTCCTTGGGACGGTTGGTGGGGGGTGGGGGGGAGGGAGGGACCGACCGACCATCTGTTACCCTGTGAAGAATATTTTTTTTTTTTTATTAACTGAAGATATTTGTTTTAGCTCATAAAATTCATACTAATTACCCGGTCAAAATATAATTTACATTGCTGGAATTCTTATAATTTGATGATCATTTTGAATATAAACATCATATATTTTGCATTAGACATACAAATTTTAGATAAAATGTTTAATCTGAGTAAGAATGTTATCTTTTGTGCAAAATATATGACATTTATATTCAAAATATTCCTGGTCTTACAAGGAATCCAGCAATGTCAATTATATTATCCTAACTTTAATCTGAGGTATTATTTAATACAAAATGTTAAAATTTATTTTTTTCACCCACTCTTTCTCTTGAAGGGAGGAGTGGTGGGGGGTGGGGGGGAGGGTTGGGACTGACCGCGCGGTTGGAAGAGGGGGGGAGGCAAGGTGGGGTACTTTGATTGACAGATAGTGTCGTGAAGATTATTATTTTTTTTATTAACTGAAGATATTTGTTTTAGCTCATAAAATTCATACAAATTACCCGGTCAGAATATAATTTACATTGCTGGAATTCTTATAATTTGGTGATCATTTTGAATATAAACATCATATATTTTGCATTAGACATACAAATTTTAGATAAAAATTTTTCTCTGGGTAACTATGTTATCTTTTGTGCAAAATATATGACATATATATTCAAAATATTCCTGGTCTTACAAGGAATCCAGCAATGTCAATTGTATTATCCTAACTTTAGTTTGAGGTATTATTTTTTAAAATTTAGTGGTTTTCCCCCAAAAATTTCTCAGAGAGGGAAGAGCCGGCAGTGTAGTGTGAGAGAGGAAGGGAGTTGAGTCCATTATTTGAATGGACATTAACTTGGCGACTGTATTTCTCTATTTCTCTTAAGTATTAATTGTGTGCATGTACCATCATAAAATTAAGATGTTATTTTTACTACAACATAGTTATGTGTCTTCAAAAAGTGGAGTTTGGGGGTCGGGCCGGTTTCTATTGGAATTAATCCCATATGTTCTGTTGTTCACTTAACGCGGATTTCACTTAACACGGGACCCTCTGGGTTCTATTGACCGCGTTAAGTGGGGTACAACTGTATATATATATATATATATATATATATATATATATATATATATATATATATATATATATATATATATATATATATATATATATATATATATATATATATATATATATATATATATATATATATATATATGTATGTATGTATATATATATATATATGTATATATATATATATATATATATATATATATATATATATATATATATATATATATATATATATATATATATATATATATATATTAGAAGTCCAAATATCCGGACCGCTTGGGGATTGGGTTGGACCGGATTTTCGGATTTTCCGGATTCTCAGGCAGTACTTTTAAAATTAAAATTTAAGGAGGAATAAAGAAGAGATGAACAGTTGTACCCCGCTTTACGCGGTTACACTTAACGCGATTTCTCATATACGCGGTGCCTCGCCAGAACCGAACTTTCACTTAACGCAGTTCATCTACCCATATACGCGCAGAGTGTCCGGCTCGAGACGCTATTTTTAGATTCGCCCCACCCGCCACCCGCTCCCGCCTGCCGCCTGCCTCGCCTCTCCCTCCTCCTCCTCCCTCCCTCCCCTCCGCCTCCATCCCCGTATGCCGACCCATATCTTCTACTAACGTAAGTGTTACACCTAACTTTTAGTTTTCCTAACCTAACCTTTATTTTTCCTAACTTAACCTTTATTTTTCCTAACCTAACCTCTTCTATATTACTTGTTTGTTCATAACATCATAAAGTTAAGATAAAATTTTTACTACAACATAGTTGTGTGTCGTCAAAAAGTGGAGTTTGGAGATATTCTTCTTTGCCATATTCACAGTTAATACCACAAAATTGGAGAAATAGTAAGCAAAAATCGCTTTACAGCAAACAAGCGTTCGCATTATACAAATATCGTTCCTCTATTCATAAATCGTGTAAGAGCCAATTCGCGTTGTCAAAACACGCGTTATAGCAGAACTCACTGTACTCCTGTGTATTTTGCGTTTTTTTTTATCGCGGTTTTGACTATTCACGTTTTTTTTTTTACTAAAAAATTATACTGTATACTGTACTGTATATGTATAAAATATCCTTTAAAAAAAATTAATTTTGCGCCATTTTCGATATTCTCCTGTGCGGTGCGGCAAACAGACGCCACCCTTTCCCGCCTCAGACACCCGCTGCTCCGAGAAGCCTCAGTCCACACGTGCCTACCGTACTGTGAACGCTACTGTGAATACCTCTTCTGTATATAACTGTGTTTACGTTTTTCCATTATTATACTACAATATGATTGGTTTCAAATAATGGTGTTAGTAAATGCCGGTACAGTGCATTAGTAATCAGTGTGACCACTGGGCCGTGAGTGGAGAGCAAGGCCTGGTTAAGTGTATGATCTACCTGAGGTGTTTGGTGGCCATAGGTACAGTGATTCCTAAAAGAGTATTCGCGGTTTTGACTTTTTGCGTGGGTTTCAGGAACATAATTCCCTCAAAAAACACGGGATTACTGTACCAGTCTTTGCTGTAATACAGCTTCATTGACAAGGCAGCTCTCGCGCCCTTATCATATAGAGGTTTTTTTTTAATATATTTATTTAACCAAACTTTAAGATAAACTGCTCAGGATTATTCTAGTAAAGAAATGGGGTTTCTAACTTAATTAGAACTGCTCTTATAGATTCTGGTAGTTTAGACTCATATCTCATTCCCAGAAGTGCTGTGCACCAATTGTTCCGGCTAATAGGGATATCACTGTACTTCATCATGGGTGAAACAGTATGCTTGACAAGGCTGTGATGTGTTGGTGGGACACAACCATCCATAGCCCAGAGACACCTGCTTTCACAGGCAATGTGTTAATCGTGTGTCGTGTGTCAAATTAGATCACTGAGTATGTATAATTATTTTATGTGATAGACAGTCAAAGGTTGATCACCAGTGAGATATATACAGGTCAGAGGGTAAACAAAACTAGTGATAGATTAAGGAACTTGGCTTTGTTATTTTATTGGGCATAATTCTAACTGAGGAGGACATGTGTGAAGATCTAGAATACAATAAATTAATATATGTATTTTCTTTTGTCGCTACAGTAATTTTATATGAATTAATTTATGCTTAATTGATAACATGAATTGGCATTTATGACAAATTTCATTTCTTTCTGGCAATATTAATGCAATGTACTATATACATTTTTTACATATTTTAGGTACAAGTCAATTTTTCCAAAAATATCAGTGAAAGAAAATTGCTTGACTTGGAGAAGAATGAAATTCAACGTTCCATTATTGAGACCCGAGAGGAGATGGAGCAGCTGGAGAAGGAAGAAGCTGAAAGACGACGGAAACACAGCATCATTACAGCTCACTCTCAAGTAAGTCATCTTATGATAATAATATTTTCCATAGCCTGATGCTATCCACCAGACAGCTCTTGTAAAGTGGGAGCTATCATTGTGATTAGATTGTCCTTCCTTCCTGTTATAACCATCACTCATAAAGTAAGGGAAATTAATAACAAGTCCTTGCTTAATGTCATAGTTGTGTTTCTGTAAACCACAACATTAAAGGAAACAGCATCAATAAAAAAAAAATTCCCATAAGTAATAGATAAAATGTTAGCTACTTTCCCAGCCTCTCTCCCCATAAAATACATTACTGTACTAATATATAAATTCAATTAAATTTTTCTAGAATATGTACGAGGCCACCGCAGTAGCAAGGGCACAAGTGACATTATTTAAAAGTAGAGAAAAAGATGACTTTTGTGAAATACCCATTGGCACATGGGGGCCTACCTGCCTTGTTGATAGTAATTTTTTGGTCATACGACTGGAGTATGCCTTGCCTTCTTTATGAAGCCTTTTTGCAACATTACTCCTCCACAGAGTTGTTAAGTAAATATATAAATTTACTTGTGTACTGTACTCAAGTAACATTTTTGGGTATCTACATTTTAAAAAGTACTCAAATTTTTAAGCACTTTTACTCTTACTTAAGTATGGTTTTCTACTACTTTCTCTCCAATACAATTGAATAAACAAAATTTGTTACTCTTTACATGCAAACTAATAATAAATTTTAAAATTAATAATTAATTATTAACCATAGTAAAAGTTGTGTGGGTGGAGGGTATGGTGTGGATGGAGCCGTGAAGGGTACGGTGTGGGTATGGGGAGGCACCACACGGTCACATACCTAGAGGTCTTGTGAGGCGAGGTGAAGTCAGGTTAGGTCAGGTCAGGCGGCAATGACAGCGGACTTTCCCTTTGAACTTCATTTGTCCATTAGCACCTTGACCACCCGTAGTAAGTAGTAGGCAGCTACCAAACAGGGAGGTACTACCGCCTGGGAAGATATTGGAAGCATAATGTGTTGTCTAATGATAGACCCTGCTGCCATGTGGCATCACAAAAATTGTGACCATGTCCCAGGTTGCTGATCTGACTTTCTGCCTCATTTACACACAGTTGCAGGGTCTCAGTTGTTTCACTTACTATTGACAACACAACATACATATATTGTTTCTCACTTTTGATCTTTTTTAATTTTTGTATTTCTTTATGGTTCTTTATTATTATTATTATTATTATTATTATTATTATTATTATTATTATTATTATTATTACTGTTATTGTTATTATTACTATTATGATTACATTTTCGCCCCCCAGGCCCTGATGTGGGTCAGTGACCTGTACCCGGGTGGGCTAATCCCCCCCCACCCCTCCTCCCCCATTGAATCCCCTCTCTTTTAACCCCACCTTTCCTTCTGGGGCTTGGTCTTTTAAGTTCCCAGTGAACGTCAGTTGTTTTTTGTATATGTTTGTACCCAAATTGAATTTCAAAGAGGCCGTGATTCTAAAATGCTTTACATAATGATGATGATAACCTGAGACAATTAACATCCATACAGCAGACACCCAGCTCTTCAGAGCTAAGCCAAGTAGTAACAATTTCTGAACTCCTACAAGCATTACAATCTATTAATGCCATACCTGCGACATTTATTTTTAAATCTACAAATACCTGACACAAATGAAGATTTACAGATAACTTTCTTTTCACATAATGTATCTGTTGACATCGTTGGTGGCATTGTAGCCAGGTTAGACACATCACTGTAACCAGCAGGCTACTGGGCCAAGCTTTGAGGTGTTATTGTTGTTTTTCAGCTCATTTTTTTGGGTGGATATACAGTACGTAATTTTCTTCATTTATTTTTACCCAATTACATGCACACACCATCCTACATACATATTGTGAAAAAGTAAAAGAAATAATTGTCCTTAGGGAATACCGGGTATATATTTTGTTTGCACATGAATTAGCTGGCTCAGTGGGGGAGAGAAAGGAGGGCAAGGCGTGTGGGTGGGGGAGCACTGCTAGGGAATTGGCGGAGGTAGCATCTGCATTGCTATGCTGAGGCGGGGACTCGAGATGTACTGTACAGTATATGCATATGGCGACTGTGTTAAACTTTCATTTGGCTTTTATTTACTGATTTGGCAATACACTATTTTTTGTTGTAACTTATTGTTATTATTTTTATTTATTCCTCACATTTACTGGTACTGTATATATTGTTTGAAGAAAACTATGGCTACAGGAGGAAAATACACTACACAAAAGTTCGTTCTTAAATACTGTACTTCCTGTTAAAATGGGGTGTGTGTCTTATTTGCCATAAAATATGGTAAATGCATGCACGTAAATAATACATACACAATAACATGTTATTGTACTATAATATATATAACAAAATAACTTAAATGTGATCATAAGCTTACCAGCATTCATGAGTGAAAGTGACGAGGCGCAGTGAAGAGGCGTTATGGTTCTGGTTCTGAGGAGTGTGGTTTGGGGGGGGGGGGACTCTAAACTATTTTCAATAATGTTTATGTATCTGTAATATGAGTTTCTACATTCCAATTCGAAGTTGTCTCTCATATTACACAATTTGAACAAATATTATGAAATCTATTAAAAAAATTGCAATATACAGTACAGTACTTTATAACAGAAAAACTTCAGAATTATGAGGGATTTTGAAATGTTGGGGGATGAATTATGTTGTTGTTGTTGTTGTTGTTGTTTTTTTTTTTTTTTGTTAAGTTTAGTAAAAAATAATATTTATAGGATCAGTTTCATATTTTATAAGATAGTGTGAATATTGTCAGCCATCGACAAGGATGATGCATGAGGCAGCTATTCTCAGAAGAGATCGACAAGAGGAGGAGAGAAAGTTGGAGGAACATCGCCGAGAGATTGAACGTATAGAGCAACAAATGCAACAACTGTGGGGTCCTCAGTATGCCCCTCCGGTAAATATCAGCTGTAATAATAATAATAATAATAATATTATTATTATTATTATTATTATTATTATTATTATTATTATTATTATTTAATCAGTAAAACTGTCATAAATTTTTTTAATTGGATAGGCATGTATACAAACTGCAGTTATACAGGTCATCGTGAATATTGACAATGTAGGTATACTGTGCACATATGTCATACAGTTCTTTTTACTTTATTAGCATTATTTAATTGCTCCTTAATGCACTTTTTGATCACATGGCTATGAAGATGACTTTAATTATAGAGCTTTCTTGGTAGCTTGGCACACAAAATTTGTTATTGTGTCCTTTAAACATAATGAATTATTAATATACTAACACAAAAGTGTTGGTATAGTGCATTTTTTCTCAGCTGAGAAAAGATGCCCCACCCCCTCCTCAAGAGTTACAGCTGATTGGCTGTTGCAAACCTGTCTGATTTTGTCCTGAAGTAATGATGTATTTCTAGATGAGTTTATTCATAATCGCTGGGATGACCATTTCTGACAAGAGTTAAACTCTGGTAGCAAATTTACGCTTTTGGAAAATGCATTTAATGTAAATTTACAGGTACTCCTCGACTTACGACCTACGCGACTTACAACCACCTGGACATACGACCGCCGCAGGCATATAAAATATTTTTCAAATTACGTATTTTCGAGTCCCAACGTTAGTGATCGCGCTGTGTACTAACAGAATTTTCGTTTGTAATTCCCTTTAAAATGGATGGCAAGCATAAAAGTGAGAGTTTCCGTGGTGCTGAGAAGAAAAAGAGACACCCATTTTAGATTTTCTATGTATTATTTTCGCATTTTCGACTTACGACCAATTCGACTTACAACCTGGTCATCGGTCTCTAGCCCCATCGTAAATCGAGGACTGAATGTATTTTTACCCACAATAAGGCATACTAAGACTAATTACGTATCAGTAATACTACATTATGCAAAAACAACATTTTAAAATATCAGAATCACACGACTGTGTAATATTTCAATGTGATTCTGATATTTTAAATTGTTGTTTTTGCATAATGTAGTATTACTGATATGTAATTAGTCTTAGTATGCCTTATTGTGGGGAAAAATAAGTATATATTAAATGCATCCTCCAAAAGCGTGAATTTGCTACCAGAGTTTAACTCGTCAGACACGTTCATCCCAGCGATTATGAATAAACTCATTTAGAAATACATCATTACTTCAAGACAAAATCGGACAGGTTTGCAGCAGCCAATCAGCTGTAACTCTTGAGGAGGAGGAGGGGCATTTCATCTCAGCTGAGAAAAAGCGCGCTATAGTTATCTCTTCAACCGCAACTGTGTAGTGTACACACTTGCATGTGTACTGTACCGGATATGTCCCAAGAAGGGAGTATGTACCATCTTCTCTAGATTTACTTCTTCAGTGTCCTGTATTTCAGTACAAAAAGTAACTAAAAAGCTCAAAATGAGGCTTCAGATTTTATCCCATCACTGCTCTTATTGGAACTAGGCTGGATCTGCACACCAGGCTCTGTACAGTACTGTATGTGTGAGTAGAAGTGACATGCAGGTACTGTACCACATGAGAGGCAGTTTTGTGATTAGGTGTGGAACTTTTAACTCGATGCATTTGTTCAAAAAAGAGAATACAGTATGTTTGGTGTGCCTTAATTTGCAAAAGACAAAGATACTTGAGAATATTACAGTAAGTATTGTATTTAGGTAAAAACATATCAAAGATACTAGACTAGCAAGATACTTGAAGGTAGGCAAGAAGTTGGAAATGTAAGAAATAGAAATGCTGTAAAGGTATGTTAGTCACCACATTTGGTGAATTTTACTGGAAGGGCTGATGCTACTCAGTCCACTGGCTGACATTCAATTATACAGTATATGCAGGCAGTTGTGATGTTACACTCAGGTACAGTATTGTACAGTACAGACATACACTCACACAAATACACATGCACTACTCATTATCTATCAGTAATAATTGCACACATTTACACTCTCTTTGCCATTGTCATATTTTAATACAGGGAATAGTTATGCCTTTAAGTACAGTGAAAATTGACACATGTTTAAATCTCTATTGATTTTCAGCGTTATGGTCGCAAGAGGTTTGCCTGGTGACCTGCCAAGTCTAGACATATCTATGACGACTTTTTGAAGTGTCATCTTCCAAGTAAATGGTTCCTTGTTAACCAATTAATGTGTTCAACTTATTTTTAAATAGTGATGCTTAGTTGTATAAAAAAGAGAAATATTTTGTGTAAAGTACCTGTACAGTGCATGTTTTTTTTACAAACCAGTGATAGTGTTATGGATAATTAATGCTTTTTGTTCATCACCATATATTTGTACATTATTTGTATTTACCATGTTCTCTGATAGACATGTTTTTTTCATTTTCTTGTATGTCTCATTTTCTTATTTTTTTACAGATTAAAATCACTTGTAGAAATGTTAAGATGTTGACAGAATACTGTATGTGGGATGGATTGTTCTCCCTTCACTCAGGAGATCCTATTTTTGTATTAATAACTAACTAATAAATATACTCAACATTTTAATAATTACAAGAGCACTTTTTATAGATTACACTTGTATAAACAGTAAATTAAGAATGAGCTGTATAATGAGCTGCACCTTATGAATGGAAGTATGACTGTCCATCCATTATGTAGGTTGGACCTCACTAATCTAGGAAGCTTAGGACCAGACCGGTTCCGGATTAGCAAACATTCCGAACCGTTGAATTTGAGGTAAAAAAATTTTTTTTAATAAAATAAAAAATAATGCATAAAATGTACTATGACTGGTACCAATGTTAGAGTCTGTTTTCCTTCCCGGTACTTCAGATTTATTTAATTAATTCTTCTTTTCTATACTTATACTATACTTATATTCTTCTATTCTTAGTCTTTCTCTATATAAGTATCTATCTTATATTTCTTTGCTTATATTTTCTAAGTCAATATTCTTTTCTTTACTTTATTTCTTCGTTCATATATATTATTGTATTTTTCTGAATTATATGTCCTTAATTTCTCTCACTTATATCCTGTTTTAGTTATATTCTAAACCACGGATTAGTCTGGGAAACCATGTCATTCTTATTACAGTAGAAGTCCAAAAATCCGGACTGCTTGGGGATTGGGTCGGTCCGGATTTTCGGATTTTCCGGATTCTCAGGCAGTACTTTTAAAATTCAAATTTAAGGAGGAATAAAGAAGAGGTGAACAGGTACATTTTGATAGTTTCTTCATTAGCAAATATAGCATGCTTCATTTATCAAAACGAGCAGTTTTAATGAAAAAGCTGTGAATTCTAGAATTTTATTCTTTGCCTTTTTTATATCATAAATTGTAGACTTTCCAATGTTGTATGTTTCCATTAGAACAGTATTGCTCACACCACGTACTGTACTAGTTTCTTAATTATTTCAAGTTTGTCACTCAATTTAACGTGTTCTTCTTTCTCTTCACACAACGAAGTTTATCTACTTTAGGAGCCATTATTATGGGCTTGTACAGTAATCTGTAAATGGAAAGAGTAGGACTCAAAATATTGTTATATTACAATGGTATTCTATTCATACTGTGCTTGATATAATGCATTCACGGAAATGTAATATTTTTGCTAAAATGACGTACGTATTACAGTGGAAAGTGGGATCAAATCGTGACGAAAACAATGACTTTCGCTTTCTTTCGTTCAAAAGATGTTACCGTAATCGCTTTTCGAATGGTTTAGTTAAAAAACTGTTGTACTGTATTACAATAATATTCTATCCTAATTGACTTGAATAAATACTACGATACCATATTTCTGAATATTTTCATTAAAATCCATCAAAATCATTTTCCTTGTCATCGTCTTAAGCACCAAACAGCTTCTCCCAGTCTCTCCTTGAACAGGGCTAGAGGGTACGTGTTTTTCGAATCGTTTTCAGTTAAAAAACTATTACATCACACGTATATTTTACCTAAACTGCGCCTGAATGAATATATTCTCGGAAATAAATAGTAGTTTTGCTGAAACGTGATGTATTTCAATGTAAAATAGGATAAAATACATGACGGAAACAAAAGACTTTACCTAAGCTTCCGATGTTCTTGAGATGTTACTCGTTTTTTTAATAGTTTTCAGTTAAAATTCTGTTATATTTCAATGATATTCTATTCATACTGTGCTTGATATAATACATTCACGGAAATGTAATATTTTTGCTGAAATTACGTACGTATTACAGTGGAAAGTGGGATAAAATCGTGACGAAAACAGTGACTTTCGCTTTCTTTCGTTCAAAAGATGTTACCGTAATCGCTTTTCGAATGGTTTAGTTAAATGACTGTTGTATTACAATAATATTCCCTCCTAATTGACTTGAATAAATACTTGAATGGAAATCTACAATATTTTTGTTGAAACTACACGCGTTTCAGTGTAAAGTGTCCCCCATCATACGAGTCCGTTTTCTCTCACATCAGGACGCCTGAGTCCTCCGTTTTCTCTCTTAATCTTAGAGTGCATCAGAGACTTCGTTATTCTTAGTAATGCCACAGAATTTGAAATTGCAACTGGGGTTGCAATTGTTGAGGCAACTAGATATGTCTGAATACAGCAAATGTGTTATTGTCAATTTGTAGGTGAAAGATTTTATCCTCAATAGATGTACGTTAACATTACACCTGGAGGCAAATGCTTAAAAAGAGCCTAAGGAAGGAAGCATATTCCTTTAACACATATCTGACCTGTATGGGGAGGATCATCGTGTCTCCGTCAGGGGGTCGTGGAGTGGTGGTCCAGTAGGCGTCATGGAATTTTTTTGGGGGGGAGGGGCACGGACGTATATGCGATAGGACGTTGTTCGGTCGGACGTTAACCGGCGCATGACTTTCATATACAGTTGTACCCCACTTAACGCGGTCAATAGAACCCAGAGGGTCCCGTGTTAAGTGAAATCCGCGTTAAGTGAACAACAGAACATATGGGATTAATTCCAATAGAAACCGGCCCGACCCCCAAACTCCACTTTTTGAAAACACATAACTATGTTGCAGTAAAAATAACATCTTAATTTTATGATGGTACATGCACACAATTAATACTTAAGAGAAATAGAGAAATACAGTCGCCAAGTTAATGTCCATTCAAATAATGGACTCAACTCCCTTCCTCTCTCACACTACACTGCCGGCTCTTCCCTCTCTGAGAAATTTTTGGGGGAAAACCACTAAATTTTAAAAAATAATACCTCAAACTAAAGTTAGGATAATACAATTGACATTGCTGGATTCCTTGTAAGACCAGGAATATTTTGAATATATATGTCATATATTTTGCACAAAAGATAACATAGTTACCCAGAGAAAAAATTTTATCTAAAATTTGTATGTCTAATGCAAAATATATGATGTTTATATTCAAAATGATCACCAAATTATAAGAATTCCAGCAATGTAAATTATATTCTGACCGGGTAATTTGTATGAATTTTATGAGCTAAAACAAATATCTTCAGTTAATAAAAAAAAAATAATCTTCACGACACTATCTGTCAATCAAAGTACCCCACCTTGCCTCCCCCCTCTTCCAACCGCGCGGTCAGTCCCAACCCTCCCCCCCCCCCCACCAATCCTCCCTTCAAGAGATGTGGGGTGAAAAAAATAAATTTTAACATTTTGTATTAAATAATACCTCAGATTAAAGTTAGGATAATATAATTGACATTGCTGGATTCCTTGTAAGACCAGGAATATTTTGAATATAAATGTCATATATTTTGCACAAAAGATAACATATTTACTCAGAAAACATTTTATCTAAAATTTGTATGTCTAATGCAAAATATATGATGTTTATATTCAAAATGATCATCAAATTATAAGAATTCCAGCAATATAAATTATATTCTGACCGGGTAATTTGTATGAATTTTATGAGCTAAAACAAATATCTTCAGTTAATAAAAAAAAAAAAATATTCTTCACAGGGTAACAGATGGTCGGTCGGTCCCTCCCTCCCCCCCACCCCCCACCAACCGTCCCAAGGAGATGTGTGGGAAAACCAGAATACTTAACTTTTTTGTAATAAATAATACCTCAAACTAAAGTTAGGATAATATAATTGACATTGCTGGATTCCTTGTAAGACCAGGAATATTTTGAATATAAATGTCATATATTTTGCACAAAAGATAACATAGTTACTCAGAGAAAAATTTTTATCTAAAATTTGTATGTCTAATGCAAAATATATGATGTTTATATTCAAAATGATCACCAAATTATAAGAATTCCAGCAATGTAAATTATATTCTGGCCGGGTAATTTGTATGAATTTTATGAGCTAAAACAGGCAGTCAGGCAGGGTGGCGGGTGGGGCAAATCTAAAAATAGCGACTCGAGCCGGACACTCACCGCGTATATGTGGAAAAAATCTGTGTTAAGTGAAAGTTCAGCTCTGGCGAGGCACCGCGTATATGATAAAACGCGTTAAGTGTAACCGCGTTAGGCGGGGTAATACTGTACAGTATTACCCCGCTTTACGAGGTTTCACTTTCCGCGTTTTCTCATTTACGCGGTGCCTCGCCAGAACCGAACTTTCACTTTCCGCAGTTCATCTACCAATATACGCGCAGTGTCCGGCTCGACGCTATCTATAGATTCGCCCCACCCGCCTGCTCCCGCCTCCTCCCTCCTACGCCTCCGCCTGGCCAAGCCGCGCGGTAAGGTTCGCAGTGCATGTCTCTGTTGCGTTATCATTGATGTCATATGACGTATCGGACTGTGATTGGCCATGCATCCCTACCTCCCTCCGCTGCTAGCTGTAATTGGTTTAAAGTAATATGACGTGTCCACCCGGAGAAGGGAGGGAGGAAAGACGACCGCACGCCAGCATGGAGTCAACGAATCTACGATTCGTACTATTAAGAAGGATGCAGCCAAGATCAAAGAGCACATGAGAATCACAAAGTCTGCAGGTGCTTCAATGATCAAGTATTGCCAGAACAAGGTGCTGCTAAAGGTGGAAAATTTGCTGGTGAGTTACTTGATTCGTCAGGCGCGACGCAACATGGCGGTGGACACGCGAGCCGTTCAAGAATAAGCACGTGAACTGTACGCAGCAGTGTCACGTAAGATGGGAATTGCAGAGCCCAAACCCTTCAATGCTTCCTCTGGTTGGCTGCATAGGTTTAAGAAGAGGAACAATATCACCAACATCAACATTGGTGGTGAAGAAGCGAGTGCTGACCGTGTGGCGGCAAGAGATTTTCCTCCGTTCTTATGTGAGGTTATGGAGGAAGGGCAGTTCACCGACGACCAGGTATTCAACATGGACGAATCCGGCCTATTTTGGAAAAAGCTGCCTACCAAGACCTTTGTTGTCCAGTCTGCCAGCAAGGTTCGGGGTCGGAAGTGCAGAAGGAGCGCATCACCATCCTCTTTACCACCAATGCCTCCGGTACCTGTAAGCCAAAGTTATCGGTGATTCACACAGCCCGCAAGCCGCACGCCTACAAGAACGTGGACATGAGCAAGATTAATGTCCACTGGTTGACCGCACGCAAGGCGTGGATGTTCTCTGCTCTGTCACTCTCCTGGTTTGATGACTGTTTCATTCCCGACGTGAAGAAATTCTGCGAGCAAAAAAATGTGCCATTCAAGATTTTGTTGCTCCTTGACAACGCACCAGGACACTCGCCCCTACTTATGGATCGTCACCCCAACGTAAAAGTGGTCTTCCTTCCTCCCAACACTATATCATTAATCCAGCCCATGGACCAGGAGTTGATCTGCAATGTTAAAGCTGCATACTCGGCAAAGAAATTCAAGCTCCTGAACGACTGTACCAACACCAAGGATGAGTTGCGTAAGCTGGGTGACACCGACAGCGAGAGTAAAAGCGACGAGGACAAGGAACAAGAGGTGGTGACTCAAGAAGTTCACGTCAAACAATTTTGGAAGAAATTTAACGTCAAAGAAGCTGTAGACTTCTTGGTGGAGGCATGGGATCAGCTGTCTATAGCTACGATTCGTCACGCATGAGGCATGTGTTGCATGGCATACCAGGTGAGAGGCGGAGTCAACCTGTGACTGGTGAGGTTCAGTCTGTGACAGTGGCATTGGACCTTGCAAGAAAAGCTGCGCACAGTATTACAGCTGAAGGCTTCTCCGAGACCACCAACGAAGACATCCTGGAGGTGATCAGAGATCCTGAAATGACTGCCGACGAGATGTTGGAAGATGATAACGTCAGTGAAGAGGAAGGTGGTGCGTCAATCCCAGAAGAACATAAATTAACGCATAGTAATATTAAGGGTGCCATCGAGTGTGCAGAAAAATTACAGCTCTTCCTTTCCAATGACCATGACGATGACCGCTATGAAGTCTTCCATACCCGGCTGGTGCAGGCTATGGAGCCGTACATCAAGGTGTACCAAGACAACATCAACACTAGCCGTCAAAAAAGCATTACCGAGTTCTTCGCCCGCAACCCACCACAGCCAGCCAGAGCCAGTGATAGTGACATTGAAGGTGAAGGTGACTTTGAGGGATTTGTCAGGGAGGCCCTGACAACTATGACTGATAGTGATGGTGATTCACCTAGTAATGGTGATTCACCTGAGGGCCAGTAATCTGCCCTCTGCCTCAGAACCAGCCTCCATCCCCGTACGCCGACCCATCTCTTCTACTAACGTAAGTGTTACACCTAACTTTTAGTTTTCCTAACCTAACCTTTATTTTTCCTAACTTAACCTTTATTTTTCGTAACCTAACCTCTTCTATATTACTTGTGTGTGCATACCATCATAAAGTTAAGATAAAAATATTTACTACAACATAGTTGTGTGTCGTCAAAAAGTGGAGTTTTGGGGTCGGGCCAGTCTCTATTGGAATGAACCCCATATGTTCTGTTGTCACTTTACGCGGATTTCACTTTCCGCGGTACCCTGTGAGTTCAATTGACCGCATAAATCGGGGTACTACTGTAAATTATTTAAGGGCAATTTCAGGGATTTTTAGGAGTGTTTCTGACTTTATGCAATTTTGGCTTTACTTTGTATGTACTTTTTCTGTGAGTTGGAACCAGTTGGAACCAATTGTGTTTGTTAATCGAGGGACCACTGTATTATTTTTGCATTTTTGACTTTCAACCTGGTCTACGGTCCCTAACCCCGTTTTCTACCGTTTTCTGTGACTACAAGCGCGGTGGATCTGAATATTATGTAGCGTAATATGAATTAAAGAGATATTAAGGATGACAATGATGTGTGCAGTACACAGCATCCACTACAATTGCAACAAGGATGTCTAGACCAGGTACTGCACCCTCAGTTCGAGATATCCTTGGCACTTCACACTTGGAGTTTCTCAAAAGATATTTAAATAGATTGTTGGGTAATTCCAATATAGTTAACCAAGTGATAACAGGTCATAGACCCCAAACTTCTATACAATATGAGATAGCTTGGAAACTTTTTCAACAATTTATCAGGTTAACGACTCCAATCACTTTGTCGGAAACAGTGGTGTCAGAATTTTTAGATTTTCTGTTCAGAGTTAAAGGCCGTCAAGGGTCTAAAATTGCTTGTTATAAATCAGCATTGGTTGACCCTCTGGCATGGGCTTTTAATATTACTTTTAACTCAAGAATTCATCAAATGCTCAGATCGTCCTTTTTCATTCAGAGACCTCCTCGGCCTAAGAGAATCCCAACTTGGTCTCTGGATAAAGTTACTAAATTTCTTATGGGGCCTAATTACAATATAAATCTGAACCGGGACAGATTGCTCCAGAAGGCAGCCTTCCTTCTAGCAATAGCAACAGGTATGAGAATCAGTGAACTGATTTCAACTTTCTGTAATTCATCATTACTGTATTGGTATTTTCTGAGGAAGATGTCACCCTTTTTCCTACGGAGATTCTAAGAAAAATGAAAGGAAGGATTTTAGAGCTTAACCTATCAGGATAAAATGGCTGATGGATGAGACAAGGGTTCCTCATATATTGTGCCCAATTAGGAATCTTCAAGAATGGTTAACCAGTATTCGGGTTGATATACGTAACTATCTTTATTTATTTTTGCTTAGTTACATGCCCCTATGTATTCTCATCACAGGATGGTAAGAAATTGTCTCTTAGTCAAATGACAAAATATTTATCTCATTTAGTGAATCAAGCAGACCCTGACAAAAAATTTTGGTACATGACATCAGGAAGTATGCAGGATCTGTGGTCTTTCTGCGGCATATGAGCCTCAGTCATATCAAAGAAGTGGTCTTTTGGAGATCTTCAAAAACCTTTCAAAACAGCTATCTTCATCTCTCTTTGAAAGATGCTTCACATGTGGTGGTACTGGGGTCCCATCCCCCACCTAGTTAATCTCCACAACCAGGACCTTCTTCTTCCTCATCAGAATAAAGTGAATACCCTAATTGAGATATGTAATTTAACATTTTACCTTCCGGTAAATGTTCCTAATATTGGAAAATATTCCAAAAAGTTTATAATTATAATCTGGACCTAAGCTAATGGAGCCTTATACGCAATGTCACCTCCCTTTCCACCTCCTGCTCGGGTAATCAAAGCTAGACGTCGCATTCTGGATTGAACAAAAAGCCATTTTTTTCTAAAAACCAGTTTTTGTGATAACTGTATACTGTACCCTGTAGTCCAGAATGCGACGTCGACATCCCACCCTTCTCTATCCCTCGAGAGTTGACATTTGTTTACTGCTCGCTCTAGGGCAAGAGATGATGGTAGCAATGCGTGTGATGGAGGGTACGGGAGGGGGTTTTGAGAATTGCAATTAAATGGTAGGTAGCGACGTGTCCTCTTAATATTACGTATTAAGTAATTATAAGATGTTTTAATTGCCTGTATGTTGGCCTGGCGAGTTAATGCTAGGCATTTACATGCCTAGGTATAAAGCTAGATGTCGCATTCTGGACTATATCACAAAAACTGGTTTTTAGAAAAAATACGGCTTTTTCAACTCATATACAGTATTCGGGTTGATATACGTAACTATCTTCATTTATTTTTGCTTAGTTACATGCACACATCATCCTACATACATATTTTGAAAAAGCAATAATTGTCCTAAGGGCGTGGTACTTATTGCGCCGCTCACGATGACTTAATTTGTGGCTCTTGAATTTTTTTTATCTATAATGTATTGTATATACAGTATAAAGGCTACAACAAGCAATGTCTCTTAATAATGTATACACTAATTTGCAGTAGATGCGGCTCTCTCAATGAATGTGTTTTGCCAAAGTGGCTCCCTTGCAAAAATAAGTGAATAACACTGTCCTCAGGGCAAACACTTAACGGGAGGAGAGTGTAGGGGTTGGGGGAGGTTTGGTAGGGAATCGGTGTCCCAGCTGGTCTTCGTTACGATGGTGAAGCAGGGAGTGTATGGAAATGGCAACTGTGTTAAACTTTTATTTGGCTTTTATTTACTGATTGGCAATATACTGTAGTATTTTTCGTTGGTACAGTAGACCCTTGTCATTCGCGAGGGATAGGTTCCAAGAAATGGTGCGAATTGGCAAAACCGCAAATAGTCACTAATATAATACCTTAGTGCACTAACATACAGGTATACCTATACTGTGTAGGAGAAACTTAAAGTCACAATACTGTACTTACATTTGTATGTGGAAGTCTAGAGCTTGATGAAGTGGTGCACTGTACATAGGGAGACATCTGGTTACTGAATCATAGATGGATCATTAAGGTCACTGGTGGAAGAGGGTGAATCAGCTGTGGTTGGTGGAGAGGCGGGTGGTGGAGTGGCACGCTACCGGGAGGTGGCGCATGGCCTGGAGGCGGGTGGCTGGGAGGAAGAGGAGGGTGGAGTTGCAGTGGTAGTAGCTGGTTCTATCTTTAAAAACATGATGATTGGTTGTTATTTCCTCTTGGCTTCGAGTTCTTTAAAAGTTTCCTGATGGGGAAACAATACCTGGTTGATTCCTAGGACCATCTTAAGGTTGCGTCCCATGGAAGGGTTGTGGTCAACAATGAAATCATTCACTATCTTTACCTGACGAAATAGTTCACCAAAATTTTCCAAGCTCCAACTTTCTTGTTGTAATTCCATAATGGCTTCCTCTTCATCATCCTTGGCACTTTTTACCAAGTATTCCAAATTCTCTTCTGTAAGTTCCTCTCCATGCCCATCAATCAGATCTTCCACATCTTCAGCAGCCAAGTCCACAAACCCCTCACCACCCAACTGACGTGCAACACTCACATTGTCATTCACATCCTTCGCTAGGGACGGAAATTCCTGAAAGTTATTCACACACTCAGGCCATTGTCATTCACATCCTTCGCTATGGACGGAAATTCCTGAAAGTTATTCACACACTCAGGCCATAAGGTGTGCCAACAAGCATTCACTGTCTCTGGTTTGAGCTCATTGAATGCTTCACTGATGTTGGTAATGCAGTCCTTCCAACACTTGCGAGCATCAAGGTCAGGGTCAGTGGTGTTAGGATGTAGGAACACCACCTCTACACCTGGATGGCTAAACAGTAAACTTTCTGGGTGACCTGGTGCATTGTCTATCAAATAACACCTTGAATTCCATCTTCTTGGAAGCAACGTATTTTTCCACTTCCAGGACAAAGCATTTATGAAACCAGTCCAGGAATTCCTGCCAAAACACTGGCAAACGTTCTTGTTTTTTCCCTTTAAAGCCCTAGGGTTTGCTGAGCGGTAAAGCAAGCCAGGCTTATTCATGTGGCCAGCCGCATTGCCACAGAAGATGAGCGTCACTCTGTCATTGGCTGCCTTGAACTCAGAGGCAAGTCTCTCCTGCTTGTTTATGTATGTTCTACCAGGCATTTTCTTCCAATATAAACCAGATTCACCAGCATTAAACACTTGCTCTGGTCTTTAGCCTTTCTCTTCTATATTTTCTTCAGCTTGGCACCAAATGCGTGCGAACCACCCCGAGGGAAGTGCGCTGCTTTCCTCCTCGTCTCGGGGTTTTGGGCTTGGGTTGGCGGCAGCACTTGTCGTAGTGTCCATAGCGACCACAGGCCTGACACTTGCGGCCTCGTGCAGGGCACCTGTCTGTGTTAGACCAGTGGCCCTTACGGTCACATCCACGACACAGTGCGTCAGCGGCCGGGCATGTCTTGGGGCCATGCTGCTTTCCACAGCTGCCACAGGAAGCACTAGGCGGAGGCATGGAAGAACGTGTGGCAGCCTTCACGTTGTTGGCCGCCTTCTTACCCTTCTTGTATTGTGAGATAGCTCTCACAGCAGGTGGGGCCCGTAAGGCAGAGGTGGCAGACTTGGTGGCCTCGTATGACCGACATTCAGTCACTACCACCTGGAGTGTGGAGGAAGCGTCCAGGGGAATGAGTCGCTGCACCAACTCTTCTTGTCTGACACCTGTCAGGATCCCGTGCTTGATCCAGGCTTCCTCACATTCCCGGCTGTGCGCCTTGCAGACGTCGATCTCCTCCGACAAACTTTTTAAACGTACAAAAAAGTCTTCAAAGTATTCATTCTCCGCCTGCTTGCAGCTGGTGAAGGCACGGCGACGCAAAGCCTCGTTATTCCGACCTTTAATATGCTCCTGTAAATGGTCGAGCACATCCATCACTGAAGACGTAGAATCGGGAGGCACTTGCAACGTGTGCTCCAAAACTCTCTGGGTCTCCAGCGACAAACACATCCGCAGTTGGATGAGCTGTTTGTTTGGAGGCATGCTGTCAAGGTCCACCATCGTGGAGTAATCTGTCCACCGCCGCCTCCACTCACGAAAAAGCTGAAACGCGACGTCTGGTGAGAGGGCGGGTGGGGGTTGAACAAATGCCTTGGGAGCTGTTGGAGTAGCAAGAGTGCCTGGAGGACGCCGGTGTGGTGGAGGAGGGAGGGTATTGGCGCCTTGATGCGCGCTACCTGCGAGTGAGGGAGGGTGGGTTAGCGCCAGGGTCGCCAATAGTGCCTCAAAATGCGACTTTTCCTCCTCTCTTCGTGTCTCCTCCCTCTGAAGTTCCATCTCTCTGCGTCTCTCGTCCCTGTAATCCATCCACCTCAGAATTGTGGCAATGTCCGTCGCTGGAGGTGGAGGATGAGAGTCTGCGCCCGGTGGAGGGGATGGTGGTGGGGAGTCGTGTCTCCCATCTTGATGTTGTCCCTTCTTACCGCCCATCTTAGTATGCTTGAACTGCGCTGTTTAGAATATAAAGTGGCGCCTCATCAGCTCGAACCACATATATATGACATAAACAGCGCAGAAATAACGCATAGAGTCCACTGTTCTGTCCATGAGTGTGTGTGTGTGTGTGTGTGTGTGTGTGTGTGTGTGTGTGTGTGTGTCTCAGAGAGCATCGTGGGCTGGAGCCGCCGAGGAGGTGAGAACGTTAGTGTCTCCCCAGATGTCACGCGAGAAGGGTGTACGCCTGCGTGCCCCGTGGGTACCATAAAAGAGAGGCCAATGCTCAACTCTCAGCTCTAGACACACTAATACACTGACAGTATCACTGCCACCGTCACTAAAACACACTGTGACGGCGCAACACTGCACGTCGCGGCAAAACACAACGCAACACAACACAACACACTAAGAGTCAACGTGCACATCGCCGGCAGTCGCACATCGCCGGCTAACTGTCCATTGTTCACACACTTGTAAGTCCACAGATCCTACTCACTGTGCCATGAAGGTTCCAAGTGTTCCCTGAAGAAGGCAGTGATGGGTAGGGAAACACCGGGTAACACTGAAGTCCATTTATTAACGGATAGGAGAAATACAAGTACAGTAGTGACTAGCGTGTGCCATGCACGGCCCACAGAGTCAGACTGAGACTGCCTTGCCATATGGCAGCCTCGGGGCAATGTTGCCACATAACACATGCAGTGTTGCCATGTGATTACATATATAAATGCTACTCGGCACAGTAGCTTATTTAAAAGGTTGCTACTCGGCACAGTAGTTTAGATACGTAACCTACAGTGGGGTTCCAGCAGACGCCATTGTTGAACAGATTAGCGGGCACAAGAGAGAACAGTATACACGGAGACTGAGAACAATGAGACTGGCACAGCTTAAGTCAGCGACTTATTCCCTCTGGTGGTAGGCCACGTCATGTTACATTAGACCAATCTCAGCTCGCAACAGAGGGAGGTAAGGATGCGTGGCCCAATCACAGTCCGATACGTCATATGACGTCAGCGATAACATAAGAGCGATATACTGCGCACCCTCCCCGCACCGCTTCCCGCGTATGGTCAAGAATGTACCGCTTAACTAATAATTGGCACGTCTCGCGCTGCTTGCTGCGTAAATGATGGAATTTACTGCGTAACTGATAATTGGTGCGTCTGGGCCTCTCGCGCCTCTTGCTGCGTAAATGATGGAATGTACTGCGTAACTGATAATTGGCGCGTCTGGTCATGTGTCGCGTAAAGGAAATCCGCGTAAATCCAGATTATACTGTACTAAAAAAATTTTCTAGTGCAAACTATCGCATGTTTACATTCAAATTAATCACTATCTTATTCCAGCAATGTAAATTATATTTTCCCGGTCACTTCTATGACATTTTATAAGCATTAAACAAAAACTCAATCTAAAGGACATAAATAAACAAATAAATACTTCACTAGACCTTTGGTGCTAACTGTCAAACATGTCACTGTCACCCTTCCATCCCTCCCTCCCCCCTCCTAGCAAGGGTCTGGTGGTTATACAGTAGGCTTTAAGTTTTTATCTTATATAATATCACAGACTTAAGTTAGGAGAATATAATTTGCATATACAGGGTATTTTGCACAAGAGATAAAAATTTTAGTATATTAGTGTACAGTACTGTAGTACATTTTATAATGTAAAGTTTTTCAACTGTATTTTTGGGTAGATTTACATAAATTTCTTCATTTATTTTCATTCATTTACATGCACACACCATACTAAAAGAAACGTAAAAGAAATAAATGACCGAAGTGCAAACCTGTACTGTACATGTACTAAATGATTATGGTTATAAAAATTTTATGTCTAGTGCTAATTATAGCTTGTTTATATTTAAATTAATCACTATCTTACACGAATCCTAGCAATGTAAATTATATTCTCCCAGGTCATTTCAGTGGCATTTTAAAATGAGAGAAGCTTAGTCACTTAAGGACTGATAAATAAACACACAGTAGACCTTGGGCGCCAACTGTCAAACATATCACCTTACCTCCGGCTCCTTCCCCCCCACCACGTTCCCTCCCTCCCTCTCCCCTATCTGCCCAGCCAGGATTTTAGGCTTACAGTTTTTATCTTATATAATATCTCAGACTAAAGTTAGGAGAATATAATTTGCATTGCTGGAATCCTTGGAAGACAGTGAATAATTTGAATATAAACGTCATATATTTTGCCCAAGAGATAAAATTAATCACCTGTATCACATTACAGTAGTGATTTAAGAGTAAGAGTGTATATGTCCGTATATATACAGTGGGGTATGCTATAACGAATTTAA
>NW_024718273.1:4050831-4071507 GCF_018991925.1 Homarus americanus | reverse complement strand
CCCTGTCAGACCAGCATTAATTGCCCTTGCCCATGATGGCTTTCAGACAT
The DNA here is from genome assembly GCF_018991925.1 of Homarus americanus. Taxonomy (NCBI): domain Eukaryota; kingdom Metazoa; phylum Arthropoda; class Malacostraca; order Decapoda; family Nephropidae; genus Homarus; species Homarus americanus. Next base: position 4,071,457 of record NW_024718273.1, on the reverse strand, counting down.
TTGGAATCCTGGAAAACATATAAAAGCTCCTCCAACACTATTATTATTGGCCTGGACTTAGGAAGGATGTCAAAAATAATTAAAAAATCTTGTCATCATATTTGTCAAATGGTAGGAAAACCAAATGAAGCATACCGCAGAGTTCTCTATTAGCCCATCCCAGTATTTTCTACACCATTTGAAAAGATTGTTGTGGATTGTGTGGGCCCATTAATAAAGACTAAGAAGGGAAATCAATTAAAATGTAATTTTTTTATTTTTTGATGAATCCACAAAAAAGAGATTATGAAAAGGAGGATTTTTTTGTTAAAACATAACTTAGCTGAGCCTAGTACTCTGGGCTTCACCTTGCCTTCTCATTCCAAAACCCGATGGCACTTTTCGTTTCTGTACCGATTATTGTAAAGTGAACCAGGTCACTGTCTCAGACTCCTACCCTTTACCTTTGATTGAAGATATAATAGACAGCAGGCTGTGCCAATTTATCAATACGGTGGACTTATTGAAAGGATATTATCAAGTGGGACTCACGGATAGGGCCAAAATAATCTCGGCATTTATAACTCCATTTGGTCTTTTTCAATATTTGGTTATGGCGTTTGGCTTTTCTAATGCTCGGCCACATTCAGAGGGGCCATCAACTTCCTAATTCAGGACCTAGGTGGGACGTTCGACTACCTGGATGACCTGGTGGTGGTGTCGGACAGCTGGGACGAACATCTGGGCGTTTGGAGATACTGTTTGCACGACTGCAAGAGACTGATTCACCATAAACCTGGCTAAATCTGCTTTTGGCGGGCCTCAGTGACTTACCTGGGACATATCGTTCATGGTATGGTGAGACCCAAGGACGCAAACGTTAGAGCCATCTTGTCCTTCCCCACCCAAGGACGAGGAAGGAACTCATGCGCTTCCTGGGATGTGCTGCTACTACCGTCCGGTCTGCAGTAATCTCTCCAGCGTGCGGACCCTCACAGACCTTACCAGTTCTGCGTCCTTACATCTGGAACCAGAGGTGCGACCAGTCTTTCCACCGCCTCAAAGCCTTCCTTGCCTCCAAGCCTGTAGTCCACCCCCTGACTACACCTCGCCCTTCCATCTGCAAATCGACGCTAGTTGTGTCAGAGTGGGGGCTGTGCTCCTACAACCCGACCCAACCACTGATGTTCTTCACCCTGTGGCATATTACTCCGCCAAGTTGAAAAAACATCAGACCAACTACTCGACCATAGAGAAGGAGGCCCTGGCTCTGGTGTTGGCAATAAAGAAGTTTGAATGTTACCTCCAGTCTTGCCCACAAACAACCCTAGTCTTCACCGACCGTAACCCACTCACGTTCATCCAAACCAACAAGACCTCCAACCAGCGAATCCTCCGCTGGGCTCTCCTCACCCAGCCCTATAATCTACAAGTCCGGCACATAAAGGGGGTCGACAACCTGATTGCAGACTCCTTATCCCGAGCTCCAGTGGAAATGCAGCAGCTACTCTCCAGACGCACCAGGTGATCACCTCCTTCGCGCCCGCGCTATGGAGGTCTTTGGAGGGGGGGTGTGTTACGAACCCCTCCACCCAGCACTACGAACCACGCCATCTATTGTCCTGATCTACCTACCCAGCGCCACGAGCAACGCCATCTAGGGACGAGACACGAGTATGACTCGTCTTAGTTACCACTCGAGGTTTCCCTTCTCCCTATCCTGGTTGTTGCGTCACCTCCTCAGTCTTCTTTGTCGGCTCCAATTCGAGGAGAGAGCACTTGGCTCTGGGAAGTGACCACAGGATCATCTATCCTCTAAACCTACGTGCAGTGACTACCTACCGTCTTCTACAATACTCAGCCTTACTCGTCAGCCATCTCAGCTCCTCACTTAAGTACTAGTATCTTGTGTTAATTTCCCCACGTCCACTTGCTTCGAGATTGTTTTATGTTTATTAATATGTATATACTGTTAATGTTTAGGTTAAGGGTAATTTATAAGCTGAATATTTTGTTAAGGGATTTATGGTACTCTATTATATACAACGAAAACTCGCATCCTTTGTCTACCCTTTTATAGTCCGATTGTCTTTGTTTTTTTGTTTTTTATTGTTGTTACCTGTTGGGATCTGGGTAGACGTATAACTATATTCTAAATCCCCAACTCGTAACACTTTCATATTCTTATGTAAAGTAATGATGATATGTTTTCACGTGTGCGCATGCGCACTTATATATGCGATCTCTCTTTTTCTTTACCATTATCGTTAGCTACTTCTATTGTTCCATTTATTAACATTAAATAACATTACTTAAAACAACCATATTAATTTTACTACAGCTACAACCAAGGTCTTATTTTCTTCAGTTTTATATGTAGAACCAGTCAGTCACTGGTTTTGTAATCAACGAAAACAATGCTGTGTCATTTCCTCGTGTGTTTTAATATTCTGCGTATTATTAATGAATTGTATTGCTCATTTTGCACACATAAACATTAATTCAATAAAAAAGACATTCAGTAATAAACAATAATGAATCTTTTGTACATAAGAGAAATGACGCTGTTTACACGATTATGCACGTCGTCTGCACGTTGGCGGGCCGTTCAAACCCGTCGAAATTCAAGTTTCCGCCGTCAAAATTTTTATTTCTTTATTTTTTTGTGTGTTCCAATAAAATACGTTAAGAATAAAAACTCGCGAAATTTGAGAAACTACTATACGACATTTAACCCTTCAATATGTCTTCAAAGAGACCATGACGCAGAGAAAGTGGTGCTAGTGCTTCCAGGCATAAGCACAAGTCACTATCTATCCAGGAAAAGGTTGAATTTCCATGGTCTGGCAATTTCCATGGTCTGGCACCGGTCAGGTCCCGAGGTTGCTGGACTAGAGAGGTACAACCTGTAGTAGAATCCGTTCGTTATAGCATACCCCACTGTATAGTGATTTAAGGGCGATTTAGGGGAATTTTTGGAGTGTTTCTGACTTTATGCGTTTTGGCTTTACTTTGTATGTACTTTCTGTGAGCTGGAACCAATTACCCAATATCCCATTGAAATGATGGATTCGGTTAACGAAATTTTCGGTTAACGAATGACTCTGGAACGAATTGTGTTCGTTAACCAAGGGACCACTGTATACAGCACCAGGAAATGTGAGAAATAAATAAAAATAATACTAATAAATAAGTTACAAAAAAAAATACTGTATTGCCAAACCAGTAAATAAAAGCCAAATGAAAGTTTATCTACACAGTCGCCATTTGCATACACTCCCTGCTTCCCCATAAATTTGAAGATCTGCTGGGACGCTGACTACCTGGCAATGCTCCCCCCTTCACCCTACGCTTTCCTCCCGTTATGTGTTTGGCCTTGGGACAATTATTTCTTTTACCTTTTTACAATATGTACTGTATGTAGGATGGTGTGTGCAAGTGACTGAGTAAAAATAGATGAAAAAAGTTATGTATGGCTACTCGAGAATGCGAGTTGAAAAACACCCATAACACCTCACAGTTTGGCCCAGGAGACGACGCAGACTGGGTCCATTTTAGCAGCAGGGGAGTAAACGCAGCATACGGACTGAGGGAGAGACACCGGATAGGAATTTGCCACATCCAGATGTCGGTCCGGACCAACCGAAATTCAATCTGAGAGGTCCAGAAGTGAAATGGTTTACTGTATCTTTATTTCTAAGCCACACTAGAGTACAGTGATAACTTCGTTAGCCAGAACAATTGTTGCAGAGCACTTCCGAGAATGAGAGATTTCCGGGTAACGAGACGACTCTCTCAAAGCCGGAAAAAATCCCTCATCCCGGAATTTTCTGGGTAACGGAAAAATATCCTTCATCCCCGGAGTTTTCCGGGTAACAGAATAATTTTCTCAGAAGTTCCAGAATTTTCCCTTTACATCATCTCTTGCACCCAGAAAAATATCCTTCATCGCCGGAATTTTCCGGGTAACGGAAAAATTTTTCCCAGAATTTCCAGAAAATGCGCCTGATTTTCATCTCTCAAACCCGGAAAAAATCCCCCATCCCCGGAATTTTCCGGAATTTGCCAGGTATCGAGAAAAATTTCTCGGAATTTTCTGGAAAAGGTGCCCCTCGGAAAATCCCAAAGCCAGAAAATTCCAGCTTTGGGTACAATTTTCTGAGAAAATTTAAATTCCGGCTATTGGAGAGTTCTGGATTTGAAGGATTCCGGCTAACGGAGATATAACTGTGTGTGCGTGTAAACTTAATATTTTCATGTGCAATAACCTAGAACAGCTAGTGAGGTGTCATGTCATACACTGTATGGATCACTACCACATAATATTAGACTCAATATCTATTTTGATCTGGACAATCTTGTGTACTGCAGTGAATACTTCGTTATGAATGAGGGGGTGTCAATAGTATAGGCATCCCCCAATCTATGATTTTTAGATTTACGATTCTTCAGTTTAACGATCGCTATACCTGGAAATTTAAAGACAAATCACTCCCTAGCAGCTCCGTGTACATCTTCCTCTTCGTTTTTCTTCCCAAAAAGCTGTCATGTGCCGAAACACATTCATTGTTCTCTGCACTAGGAAGGACTGCCTTTTAATATAATAATATTGTGCCTTAGTATAGTGATACACTGATACACTTTATATACAGTAAAACCTCCATGGACCCTGTGAATAGTCAAAATCCACAAATAGTATTAGCAACCATTGTATTTTATGTTTGAGATACCTGAGTCACCCATAAATAGAACCGTATATGGTATTTCAGTATGTTTTTTCTTTAGATACACATACAGTGGTGAAAGACATAAATAAAATATTGAAATATGCCTAATTACAACAATGTACAGTCTCGTTCAAGATTCTTCGAACACTGCTGAAGACAGCTGGCAACTCAAGGCCGTTTGTTTACTATAGTACGTAATAGAAATTATGAATAGATGTAAAAATGAGCGGTGATTGGTTACTAAGTTCCCCGGTGCTTAATTTACTGGTTGCGCTTTGTTGTTTCATATTATATTATACTACGTACTATAGTAAACAGACGGCCTTAGTTGCCAGCTGTCTCCAGCAGTGTTCGAAGAATCTTGAACGAGACTGTACATTACTGTATATAAGAATACCCTGGTCACCTCAAGGATGCATTCCTAAGAGTCATTGAGATTAATGAAACTGTACATATTGGGATAATTATTACCTTACATTAAGAATTAATGTAAATGGGGGGATGCATTCCCAGCTGGCAACTTTTATCACATATTTTCAATACTGTATAAGCTCTTCATTATCCAAGGCTATTAGGGATCAGGGTTGCTTGTATACTGTAGTACAAGTACAGTCAGTTCTGCTATAACGCGATAGTTGTGTTCTTGTAAAATATCGTGTTATAGAAAATCGCGTAATAGAAATATCAGGGCTTATGGAGAAAATAGGGTTAGGTGCAGATTACTCAAAATAAAAAAAAAAATTCATAGTTAGCCTAACACAAAGGAGAGCATAGTCTAAATAAATGTTACATTCATATCTAATAATGAAATCATACAGTCAATGTAACACTTTACCTTGAAAAAATATGAATATAACTTGATGGGGGAGAAGGGTGATTTTGAGGTTGATAACATCGAGCTTCTCTTCAAGTGTTATATCCTTTCCTTTACGATCATCACCGGGAATTCGATCACCAGAACGCTTCTTGGAGATATTCTTCTTTACCATATTCACAGTTAATACCACAAAATTGGAGAAATAGTAAGCAAAAATCGCGTTACAGCAAACAAGCGTTCGCTTTATACAAATATCGTTCCTCTATTCATAAATCGCGTTAGAGCAAATTCACGTTATCAAAACACACGTTATAGCAGAACTCACTGTACCAGTACAGTTTTACGCGGTTTTGTTTTACGCGTTTCCACGTTTACGCGGTACCCTGCCAGACCCGGAATGCTCACTTTATGCGGTGCGTGTACTCTTTTACGCGGGGAGCGGCGCGGGTAGGGTGCGCACAAGGTCGCCCAGTCATCAAAACATTACCGAGTTCTTCACCCGCCACCCACCACAGCTGGCCCAAGTCAGTGATAGTGATAGTGAGAATATGGACTTTGAGGGGTTTGACAAAGAGGCCCTGCAACCCTCTGTGGTGGATAGTGATACAATTGATACAAGTGATACAGGTGAGGGCCAATAATCTGCCCTCTGCCTTGGAACCAACCCCCCATCCCCGTGTGCCCAGCCATCTTTTCTACTAATGTAAGTGTTAAAAAACCTTATTTTAATGATATTTCTCTCAATTATTAATTGTGTGTGCATACCATCATACAATTTCAGTTAATCCCATATGTTCTGTTGTTCACTTTAAGCTTTACAGCTTTACACGGGCGTCCGTGGGTTCAACTGACCGCGTAAAGCAAGGTTTCACTGTATATGCAGTAGAACGTCGATATAGCACGAGATAGGTTCCAAGAGAGGTCGCTATAAAGCGAATTCACACTAAATCGAAGTGTTGTTTCAATGTAATAATTTAGTTTGGTACTTGAGAGAAACACAAAATACTAAAAAGAGAGTCAACCCAGATGTACCTCAGCCCATCTCCTAGAATAAACAAAACATTGTTTTATGTAGTATTATGTTAAAACAAACACTCATAAATCAATACAGCTAAAATTGAGGGATGCAAAATGGTCTGTTTACTGGCTGGGAAGATGGGGGGCAGGGAGGGAGGGGGGGGGGGATGATATGTTTGACAGTTGATGCCAAGGTCTAGTGCTTATTTTTTTATCTGTCCTTTAGAGTGACTTAAAGTTTTTCTCTTATAAAATGTCACTGAACTGACCTGGGAGAGTATAATTAACATTGCAGGAATTCTTATAAGATAGTGATTAATTTCAATATGAACATGCCATAGCTCGCATTAGACATACAAATTTTATTTCTAATTTAAGAATTTTATTACAAAGAGCACAAAATTTTATCTCGTGCAAAATATACAGTTGTACCCCACTTAACGCGGTCAATAGAACCCAGAGGGTCCCGCGTTAAGTGAAATCCGCGTTAAATGAACAACAGAACATATGGGATTAATTCCAATAGAAACCGGCCCGACCCCCAAACTCCACTTTTTGAAGACACATAACTATGTTGTAGTAAAAATAACATCTTAATTTTATGATGGTACATGCACACAATTAATACTTAAGAGAAATAGAGAAATACAGTCGCCAAGTTAATGTCCATTCAAATAATGGACTCAACTCCCTCCCCCTCTTCTCACACTACACTACTGGCTCTTCCCTCTCTGAGAAATTTTTGGGGGAAAACTACTAAATTTTAATAAATAATACCTCAAACTAAAGTTAGGATAATACAATTGACACAGCTGGATTCCTTGTAAGACCAGGAATATTTTGAATATAAATGTCATATATTTTGCACAAAAGATAACATAGTTACTCAGAGAAAACATTTTATCTAAAATTTGTATGTCTAATGCAAAATATATGATGTTTATATTAAAAATGATCATCAAATTATAAGAATTCCAGCAATGTAAATTATATTCTGACCGGGTAATTTGTATGAATTTTATGAGCTAAAACAAATATCTTCAGTTAATAAAAAAAAAAATATTCTTACGACACTATCTGTCAATCAAGGCACCCCACCTTGCCTCCCCCCCTCTTCCAACAGCGCGGTCAGTCCCAACCCTCCCTCCCACCTCCCACCAATCCTCCCTTCAAGAGATGGGTGAAAAAAATAAATTTTAACATTTTGTATTAAATAATACCTCAGATTAAAGTTAGGTTAATATAATTGACATTGCTGGATTCCTTGTAAGACCAGGAATATTTTGAATATAAATGTAATATATTTTGCACAAAAGATAACATATTTACTCAGAAAACATTTTATCTAAAATTTGTATGTCTAATGCAAAATATATGATGTTTATATTCAAAATGATCATCAAATTATAAGAATTCCAGCAATGTAAATTATATTCTGACCGGGTAATTTGTATGAATTTTATGAGCTAAAACAAATATCTTCAGTTAATAAAAAAAAAAATATTCTTCACAGGGTAACAGATGGTCGGTCGGTCCCTCCCTCCCCCCCACCCCCCACCAACCGTCCCAAGGAGATGTGTGGGAAAACCAGAATATTTAACTTTTTGTAATAAATAATACCTCAAACTAAAGTTAGGATAATATAATTGACATTGCTGGATTCCTTGTAAGACCAGGAATATTTTGAATATAAATGTCATATATTTTGCACAAAAGATAACATATTTACTCAGAGAAAAAATTTTATCTAAAATTTGTATGTCTAATGCAAAATATATGATGTTTATATTCAAAATGATCACCAAATTATAAGAATTCCAGCAATGTAAATTATATTCTGGCCGGGTAATTTGTATGAATTTTATGAGCTAAAACAGGCAGGGTGGTGGGTGGGGCAAATCTAAAAATAGCGTCTGGAGCCGGACACTCACCGCGTATATGTGGAAAAAATCCGTGTTAAGTGAAAGTTCAGCTCTGGCGAGGCACCGCGTATATGAAAAAACGCGTTAAGTGAAACCACGTTAGGCGGGGTAATACTGTATAACGTTTATTTTCATATTATTTGCTGTCTTGCAAGGATTCCAGTAATACAAATTATGTTCTAACTTTAGTCTGTGACATTATATAAGATAAAAACTTTAAGCCTAAAATACCAAACCCTGGCTGGGAAGATGGGGTTGGAGGGAGGGAGGTGAGGTGAGGTGAGGTGACATGTTTGACAGTTGGCGCTGAAGGTCTAGTGAAGAATTTATTTGTTTATTTATGTCCTTTAGATTGAGTTTATGTATTTTGCTTGTAAAATGTCACAGAAGTGACTGGGGAGAATATAATTTACATTGCTGGAATTCTGTAATTAATTTGAATATAATCATGCGATAATTTGCACTATACAAAAATTTTAGGAATCATTTAGTACATTATTTTGAGTATACATGTACAGTACAGCTTTGCCGTTAGAACAGTGGAGCGTGCCCAGAGAAACATTAGGTGCAAATTTTAAAATATGATGCGCCAGATTGACTTGCGCAAAATAGGAAAGATTCGCTTTAAATTAAAACATTGTCCTTAATTGTGGGTGTCGCTTTAAATCAATAATCTTAAATTGAATCGGTTTAAATCGACGTTCTACTGTATGAGGAATAAATAAAAATTATACTACTAAAAAAAAAAAAAAAAAATATGCATTGCCAGTTGGCATTACTGGGTAGTTTCACTACTCACAGGAAACTGGAGTGGCCGAGATCTTTACCATCGCTCCCTCCTCACACAATCCGGGCAGGGCCGGATTAAGCCATGTTGAGGCCCTAAGCTATGTCATCCTCGGAGGCCCCCAGGCCCACCAGGTCACTACCACAGTCACTAAATTATAGGTGCAGCAAGCAAGTGTTAACAGATACAGCAGGAAATGGATGTACAGTACATACAGTATGTAAAAAAATGCCATATTAATTTTATTGCTGATACATATAACAGCATTTGGCAAGTTGGTACTATAAGATAATTTTGTATGATACCAGAAAACTAAAAGAGTTTCTTTCGTGATTTTTGGATAGCAAAATCATTCATGTCATCAAATGATAAACTGCAAAGCTTATCACTTTCATTGCACATAATACTTAATGCAGATCAACAGAACCAATAAAAGAAAATGTACTATGCTTCATTCATATTACTGGGATAATTTGCTGGGTCTTCTCGAAGCGGAAATGCCCCACGAAATTTGAAATTTTATGACTTCTTATTGATACTGTACAGTGTTAACCAAGAAGAAAGAGAACACACACACACACACGTACGTGTGGAAGTACATGGATGACTGCACTGTCTGGGTTACAGTGGACAACACCTCACCAGACTACTCATAGCTACAAGGCACCCTGGACAGGCTACAGGCATGTACTACGGAGAACAAGGTCACAATCAATCACACCAAAACCGTAGTCATGCACATCAACACTGCCACCACTCTAGTGCAAGCTCCAGCAGTTACTGTGGATGCCCATCCTCTCCAGTTAGTGCAGTCTGCCAAACTCTTGGGTGTAACTATAGACCACAAACTGGACTGGAAGGCCCATGTAAACAACACTATCAAGGCAGCCTCGTACCGACTCTACATGCTACTATGACTCGGGTCACTTGGGGCACCCACGCCAGAGCTGAGGACTATCTACAACACATTTATACTCCCAAAATTAACTCTACCCAACAACGTCGGCTACAGAAGGTACAGAAGAGGGTCTGCAGAATCACGCTCGGCTCAGACTACTCCAGCTACAACCACGCTCTCTCCACCCTGGAAATGCCATCCCTCAGTGACCTCCACCACCACGCACTAGCAGGGCTTGGGAGTGGACTAATGCACCATCCTCGTCATCGCCACTTACTACCGCCTGCAGTCCCACACCCACCTCACTCAGTCCTCCACTACAACAAAATTCAGCCCATAAGAGCCCACACTAATAGATATAAGAATAGCACCATCCCATCTACAGTATTGTTAAGTTAATAAACAGCTGATTTATGTACTGTACAGCCCTGTAAATGTACTGAACATTTATTATTGTGTCTAAATAGCATGTAAGTCTGTATATTTTCAGCCACCGGCTGCAACTCTATTAATAAACCGTTTATTATTATTATTATTATTATTATTATTTTATTATTACACACGCACACACACACATGCACCAACATCACACACATACACTCCATCATCACACACACATATGCTCCAACACCACACACACATATGCTCCAACACCACACACACACATATGCTCCAACACCACCCATACACCCAAACATCACCCACACATCCCAACACCACCCACACACCTCAACATCACAAACACACACACCCTCCAACACCACCCACACACCTCAACATCACAAACACACACACCCTCCAACACCACTCACACACCTCAACATCACAAACACTTACTTTTACTTTTACCCTCTTCACCACTCATCGGCTCGTTAGCTGTTTGGGCGATCGGTCACGTCTCTGTTACGCACTGTTGGCAAGTACTGGGCATGCACCGGCTCCTGAATGTACCTGAACCCGCTCCAGTGTTGGTCAAGCCTTGTCTTAAAAGAGCTCACACTCGGTGCCGTCACAGTACTTTCTGGCAGATTGTTCCAAGAGTTCACAATTCTCACCCAGAAAAAGTTTGCCCTCACAGTTTTCTAGATTTGCGGCTTCTTCAGCCTTGAGCTGTGACCCCTTGTGGGGCGAGCGTCCACCAGCTCCAGGTAAGGACACTCAACTGAGTAGTGCCCCTTGAGATGCTAATACACCTCAATTAGGTCACCCCTTGCCCGTCTGTGGTATAAGCTAGGCAAGTTCATGTGCTCCAATCTCTCAGGGTAGCTGAGGTGCCAAAGTGCAGGCACCTGTCAGGTGGCCCTCCTTTGAACATTTTCAATAAACTAACAGTCCCTAGCATATCTCGGGGACCAGATGGGGTGACAGTACTCCAGATGGGGAAACACTTCATTGTTGAAGATTGTTACGAGGGACAGACCGTCTTGATATCTGAACGACCTTCTTGTAAGACCTAATAATTTATTTGCCTGATTTGCCTTCTTCTCGCAATGGCCCGAAATCTTCAACTCATTATCAACATACACACCTAGGTCCTTCTCACATAGTGCATCCCGTTAGGACATACGATACTCCTCCATATCGTTGGTACGCCCCAAGTGCATCCTCTTACACTTCGTGACATTGAATCTCAGCAGCCATTCCTTCGACCATTCTTGGAGCCCACAGAGATCCTTCTGCAGCTCTTCACAGTCCGCTTGGTTCCTGATTTCCCAAAATAACTTGACGTCATCCACAAACATTTGTATGGAGGAGTGTACAACGTCAGGCATGTCATTTATGAAACAAACAAACAACAGCGGGCCCAATTCACTGCCCTGTGGTATCCCGCTCGTGACAGGTACAGTTGTTGATTTTGTGCCATTAACCACCACACACTGCTTGTGTTCATGTAGAAAGTCTTCTATCCATGCTAGGACATTTCCCCGAATTCTGTATCCTTCCAGTTTGATTTTCAACCTTTCATGGGGTACAATGTCGAAAGCCTTGGCAAAATCTAGGTATATATTGTCGCTATTACTACCCTGTTCCAGAATATAGGTCCAAATACCCAGTACCTTGAGCAATTATGTTAAGCAGGAACGCCCCGGCATAAAACCGTGTTGGCAATCCTTTACAATGTTGTTTCGTAGTAGATGTTCTATTGCAGCATCTCTGATAATATTCTCAAGTACTTTACATATTATGCTAGTCAGGCTCACCGGTCTATAGTTGTTCATGGAGTGACGATCGCCCTTCTTGAAGATGGGACCCACATAAGCCATTTTCCAGTCACTGGGCACCTTTCGGTCAACCAGGCATTTATAGAACAGGATCTTCAGGGGCTCGGCAAGCTCGTTGCACAACTTTCTTAGCACTCTGGGATGCACAATGTCAGGGCCGGGAGTCTTATGGACCTTTAGCTTTGACAGTTTATTTCTTAGACCCTTTTCACAATGTTGGGCAGTGCTGTGTCGAACCGTCTGTCCTCAAACGCAGAAAGGTTAATCGCATCCTCTCTTGTGAACACCGAGGAAAAGAAGCTGTTCAATGCTTCAGCTTTATCCTGGTCAGAATCTGCATAACTACCATCTTCAAGCCTCAGATCTGATACTCATACTCGCGTTTTTAATTTTGATTTTGCATAGCGATAAAACGCCTTTGGGTTTGACTTGACCTCACTTGCAACCAGCCTCTGGAACTCCTTTTCAGCCCTTCTATGCTCTACCTTTGCTTGGTTTCTGGCTCTTGCATACATTCTCCTGTCCTGCTCATCGTTTGACCTAACCCACGTCTTGAAATTCTGGGTTTTCTTCTTAACTTTGTCGACCGCCGTATGGCTCATGTGTAGGAGTCCCCTCGTACTCCTAGAGGTACTGGGTTTGGTTTTGGGTATATACTAGTTATGATATTCAGCATAGTGTCTGCGTTCTTGTGCCTTAGTGAGTCAGGCTAGTGGATGCCCCTCATCTCTTCCCTCATCCTGTCATAATTGCCCTTTAAATATTTGCACCTCAGCCTGGCTTTATCATGAATGAGGTAACAGTTAAATCGGAATGACAACACTACATGGTGACTGGTGGCAATTGGGGCTAGATGTTCCAGTTTGGCCGCCGTACCCCCCTTGTTTGTTATGATGAGGTCTAGTGGCTTGGGTGTTTGCTCCCCTCTGTAATGTGTCGGGTCTCTAACATGTTGCAACAGAAAATTATCTCTCAGAGTTTCTACAAAAAGAGCAGCAGGGTTATTCAAGTCATTTGGGGTGAACTCGTTTTTCCAGTCGATGTCGCCATAGTGAAAGTCCCCAGCGATAAGGAGGTGGCTTGGGTTGAGCATTGCTGCATTGTCTATCAAGTCTCTTAAGTTTCTTTGGTTTGGTTGGCTACAGTTTAGGGATCTGTAGATACGCCCGGCAATAAGTAAGTCTCCTCCCTTTAATTTAATTTTACACCACTTGGATTCTTCAAAAGCATCCTCTCCCTGTACCCTCGCCTGGCTGGCTATAAGGTCTTGCCTAGCATAGATAACCACACCCCTCTTCCAAGTTTCTTGAGAAAGGTTCATAAATGAGTCATATCCAGCAATACTGAACTCATATTCCTCTGGGTAGATTCTCCTGTTCTTGTACAACAGTTCTACAACTCCTACAATATCTGGTTGGTGTACCTTCAGTAGTGTTTCAAACTCCTCTCTCTTAGCACATTTACCTCCTTCAACGAGCTACTCACCGAACGTCTTCTACTGAGCAGCTCCCCACCACACGGCATCTCCAGCACCAGATTGTCTATCATAAAACTTATATTATACAAGAAAACCACATTAGAGTTTCCTTCCATCCTGAGTGCTAGACAACATTAATATCTCGATACCCCTACAACATAGTCGGTAGACTGTGACGTCACGGTACCGGCGCCAGTGGCCCGTCGGAAAAATACCGAAATTGTTAATTAGGTCTTTTGGAGGTCAAATGCAGAATAAAAAAAATGATATAGTATAATTATGAAGATATTTTATTTGATTTCCCTCATTTTATAATTGATAGTTTAGCAGTACTGCTTTATGATGAGTTGGCACGAGAGGATGACGTCTACTCGGAACACAAAAATAGTCATTTCGTCCTGTTCCATGTTTGAGTTCCAGGGGTAGTCCCAGGAATATAAGAAGGGGGAGGGTCCAAGAAGTTTGGGTGGGGAAACCTGGCCAGCAAAGCGAGCCAATCCATCCAGAGGTGGCGGGGGGGGGGTAGGTAGCTGTAAGCCCCCCACAGATTTTTTTTTAAATCTGACCATTATCATGGGCATTTTGAGGCCATTTGAAACCATGCGCACTTGATATTGGGATATTCTGATGTCAATAGTAATTAATTTTTACTGTTAAAAAATATCTGAGTACAATACTGCAATAAGAAAAAGTATTGGAGTTTTCTGATGAAAACGGGGGGGGATCCCCCCCGCTAGATCCGCTGATGAAAACGGGAGGGGATCCCCCCGCTGGATCCGCTGATGAAAACGGGGAGGGGGATCCCACCGCTGGATCCGCTGATGAAAACGGGGGGATCCGCCTGCTGGATCCGCTGATGAAATCCCCGCTGGATCCGCTGATGAAAACGGGGATCCCCCTGGATGATGAAAACGGGGGGATCCCCTGGATCCGCCTTGAGTTCAGTGCCTTTCATATGACTTTCACTGTAGAGCCTTTGTCAAAAGCATTTACATGCCGTTATACATCGACTTTCGGCGAGTCCTTTACTGTTAGTTCTTTATTTGTTATTTTATCAGACATTTTACAATTATATATTTTATAATAGTTATACTTTTTAACAGTGCATTTTCTATGATATACACTCATGATATTGTAGCATACTGTATGTGGTGTTACGAGTTGGGGATTTAGAATATAGTTAAAAGTCTATTCAGATCCCAACAGGAAACAACAATAAAAAAACAAAGACAATCGGACTATAAAAGGGTAGACAAAGGATGCGAGTTTTTGTTGTGTATAATAAAGTACCATAAATTCCTTAACAAAATATTCAGCTTTCTATAATTTACCCTTAACCATACTTAACCTAAACATACGCAACATTGGCTTAACAGTATTTACATATTTATACAACATACAACATTCTGAAGCAAGTGGACGTGGGGAGGCAATATAGGATAACAAATACTTAAGTGCGGAGCTGAGATGGCTGACGAGTAAGGCTGAGTATTGAAGAAGATGGTAGGTAGTCACTGTGCCGTAGGTTTCCAGGATAGGTGATCCTAGTGTGGTCACTTCCCAGAGTGAACTGTACTCTCCTTGATCCGGAGCTGATGAGGAAGACTTGGAGGAGGTGACGCAACAACCAGGATATGGAGAAGGGAAATCCCGGAGTGGTAACTAAGACCAGTCATACTCGGGTTTCGTCCCTAGATGGCGTTGCTCGTGGTGCTGGGTAGGTAGATCATGACAATAGATCGCGTGGTTCGTAACAGTGGCCAGTTGTCAATTATCTTAGTATGGGCACACAAACGTACGTACATGTAGATATCTCACACTCAGGAATTAGGTAGAATAAAAACTCACAATGCGCTTTTTGTATATATATTGTTGTATAGCGCAGTGCTTAGGAGTGACTAGGTGGAGAAGCTTGCTCAGAGGTCCTGTAGGGCGAGGAGGTTTCTCAGGAAGCTGGGTGGTGAGGAGCTGTGAGAGATGTTGCTGGCCCGGTAGCCGAGTGTAGAATGGTCTCCCTGGCTGTTGTTGTTGTTGTTGAGATTGTCGGACCGTAGTCCGACACGGGCCTTTGCCTATAGGCGGCCCGTTCTGTGGTTCTGGCTGGAGCTCCTGGAGCAGCCAGACCGGATTGGGATTGTAGGTTGTCCTACCTGCAGATATGGAAGGATACTGCAGGTTGCAAGTGTGAGCAGACCCCCGATCAGTGGACACTTACCACCAACCCCCACTCTTGGACGTGGTCAGTTTCGGAGTGGCGCGGCCCCCGAACTGGGGTCCGCACTTGCTGAGAGAGGATACTTTCTAACCTATCTGGGTGGTGGGTATCGTGTGATGACCCGGAGAAGGTGGTGAATGTGGTTTGTTTGGGCCTTTCGGGTTAGAGTGGCCGCTGGTGTTGTGTGTGCTTCTTGGAAGTTTTGAGTTCTGTTTCGGAGGTCTTGTGTGACTTCGCAGTCGAGGAGATAGTGTTCAAGTGGGTTGGCTGCTGGCTCCTGACAGTAGGTGCATTCCATGACGTCATTTCCGATCATCTGCCAGGAGCACTTGTACCCTAGTCGTAGTCGATGAAGGCTAACTTGGGTTTGTCTTGGTGTTTTCTTGTCCGCGAAAGGTGGTTCCCCTTTGGTAGATGCCAGGTGCCATTTGGCTGATTGGGAACCAGCGTTGAATGCGTGAAGGAAGCTCTTTTTGATGTGGAGCTTGCTAGTCTTTCTGAGGTAATTCTTGATCTGTTGCACGCTTGCTGGAACTTGAATGTGTACGCTACTAGCTGCCTTGGCTGCTTCGTCTGCCACGTCATTTCCTCCGATCCCTACATGACTGGGAATCCAGTGTAAGACGACTGGGCGGTTTTGTCTTTTTAATTCCTGTAGCTGTGCGAGAATTGAGGTTATGATGTGGATGTTGTCTCTTGGTTGGCTGTGTTGCAGCGCCTGCATGACCGATTTCGAGTCCGTGTGAATTATGATGGACTTGTTGTGTTGTGTTGCAGCGTGTTGTAGGGCCTTTGAGATTGCTACCAGCTCTGTTTGTAGGGTGGAGCAGCCATTAGAAAGTCTCCATAGGAGCCGTCTGTGAAGTATGATGCTGCATCAGCCGGTGTCTCGGTGGCTATGGCTTCCAGAGTTATTTTTTTGAGGTCCTCCTTCTGGAGATTGGCTTTACTATTGCCTAGGTCGGTAATTTTGAATGTGACTGGTGGAGGGCTCCATGGTGGAGGAACTACGTAACCATTGTCTCGTGTGTCTTGGTTGTTCTTGACGAGTGTTTCTGCTTGCTGGTGTCGGATGAACCTCGCTTGCCTCGTGCGACCAGGTGGCCCCTCGCACTCTGTGGTCGAGGTGGAGGGAGGCACTGATTCGAATTTTGGCAGCTGTGGGCTTATCTGATCTACAGATTTTGGCGAGGAGACCGGCTGTCACCTGCTTGACTCGTACTGCCAGGGGTGGTAGTTCAGTTTCCATTTGCAAATTGCAAATTCTGGTCCACATGGGTGCTCCGAGCATGGTCTTGAGAGCATTATTTTGGATGACTTCTAGCTTAGCAATTTGGTCTTCTCTCAGTCCAATGAGTGCTGGAGCACTGTAATCTACCAGCGATCTGATGGTGGCCGTGTAGTAGGCTTTGACCACATGAAGGTTTGCTCCTGCGGTTGTGCTGGTGAGCGACCTCATTATATTGTCTGCTCTTCGTCCTGTGCCTGAGATACTCGAGTTGCGGCTTGAAAGTGAGTTTCTGGTCAAACCAGATTCCAAGACACTGGTGGGTGTTGGTCCAGACTACCGGCGTGTTTTGTATGGAGAGCATCTTGTCTGGTGTGTCTGTGCAGATGGCCATCGCTTTCGACTTGGCTGGATTTATCTTGAGTCCAAGTCTGTTGCACTCCTCTTCTATAAGTTGGAGTGCTTGTTGCGTGTTGGCTAGTCTGTTTGATCCTCTTACTATAAGCTGTAAGTCGTCTGCATAGCATAGAAGCTTGGCTGTTTGTCTGAAAGGAAGTTTGACAAGATTTTCCATCAGGACATTGAACAGCATTGGACTGAGGATGCCTCCTTGTGGGGTTCCGTTTTCATGGACCCTGTAGCTTGAGGTTGCTCCCTGAAAGCGTACTCTTGCTTCTCTCTGTGTGAGGTAGTTCTGGATCCACCCCAGCAACCTTCCTTTGACGCCATTTTCACCGAGCGTCGTTGTAATGGCCAGTGGATTTGCTAGTTCGAAGGCCTTTTCCAGGTCAAGGAAGACCACCAGAGCTGGTTTGTAGTCCACTGTGCTGAGTATCTCGGCGATGTTGTTGCCTGTGCCGGTGTTCTCGGTGTAAGCAAAAATGTGAGGGTGTGGGCTGCCTACTTTCCACTTGAGTCGTTTGAGAGCCATTCTTTCTCCCGTCTTGGCTATGCAGCTGAGAAGGGAGATGGGCCTCGGTTTGTCTGGTTCTCTGTGCTTCGGAATGGGCTGTATATCTGCCTTCTTCCATTCCTGTGGAAGTCTTTGTGCTGTCCACGAAGCATTGATGACTTGTAGCAAAGCCTCGTGTCCGGCTTTACCGGCATGGGAAAGCATGGAGTAGGTTATCCTGTCGGCCCCTGGTGCTGTGTCCTTGCTTTGTTTTAGCGACTTCTGGAGTTCTTGCTGGTTGAAAGGTCTATCGGTGTCATCTTCACCGTTGCAGGCCTCTTCGATCATCTTGAGTCTGACCTGTCGCAGACGCCGTTGTGTCTCCTCCGCCTGTCTCGGGAGGTTTTTCGTTGCTGCTCGGTCAGAGAACAGTTTTGCAAGTCTCGCGGCTTCCTCTTCTGGGTTGGGATGGGTTTGTGGTGGTGGTGTTGCCTTCCCAGATGCCCTTCGGATCTGGGCCCACATCTTGCCAAGGGAGGTGTGCTCGTTCAGTTCGGAGCACCACTTGAGCCAGCTTACGTTTTTTATTTCTTCCTTCTCTTCCCTGGTATCCTTAACTATGATTTGCAGGAGATGTCTGTTTGTTTCCGTGGGATGTCTCCTGTAGTTTTTTCGGGCCGTATTTATACAATTTACGAGGATCAGGATTGGGGTGAGCGTAGCGAGAGGGCCAATCACAGCGGTTTAAGCGTAAGGTGTGAAACGCTCTGATCCTGAGCTGGAGGTTGAAGGTCGAGACTAGGTCGGCGATCGTACCCGTACGTCCACTGCATAGACCTAGTCTCTCGGTGTAACTGGCTGTACGAACACTCTAACCCTCTCTCACCATGAACGGTTACGAGTTTGATAACGTGGCGCGGATACGTCCGGATACGCCGACCTGCCCCAAGAAATTAAACCTCCTAGTTCTCAAAAAGTTCTTTGAAACTAATGAGATCATGGGGGTCACCAAGGTGGAACGACTGAAGCTCCATGGTGACATCAAGATTACCTTCGCTGAGAAGGGTATGCCCGTACAGCTCGCGTAGATCCCAGACATCAATGGCATTCCATTTAAAATGATTGCCTACAAGTGGGACAACCTGAAGCTGGGTGTAATCTCCCACGCCGAAATTGCCCACGTGGACCAAGCAGAGCTGAGTGAACTCCTCAAGGGGCAACTCCAAGTTGTGAAGAAGCTGTCCGACACCACTGCCCTCATCGGACACCATACAACCTTACCCAAGGAGGCTCAACTGGCGTGGGTAACTGTGCCAGTCAAGCCCTTCTGCAGACCGAAACGCTGTTACAAATGCCAGCACTACGGACACACTGTCAACAAGTGTGAGGCGCAGGAGGACACGTGCTCCCTGTGCGGCAGCCCCGGACACCGCTACACGGTCTGCCCCAACACCGTAAAAAAATGCGCTGCCTGTGGCGGCCCACACTCCTCCGCTGATCGGACCTGGCCGAAATGGAAGGAGGAATGCAGGATAGCCAAGGCTCGACTCGACAAGAAACTGAGCTACAAAGAGGCCCTCATTGCTGTACGCTCCCAAGTCAAGAAAAAACCAGCAGAAAAGAAAAACCAAGAAAAGAAAACCCAAGAAAAGAAAACTCAAGAAAAGACACCCGCCACACAGAATCAAGAACACCACGAGGACCGTGGAGCTGAAGCCCACGTGGTCAACCTCACCGTCTCCGACTTCTTCCACACCTATGAGGACATAAGACACGAGGAAGACGAACAACAAGACCCAAACACGAATGAATGGACACTTCAAGAGAGCAAGAAGAGGAGGAGAGTTAGAAGAAAATCTACATCAAGCTAAGAAGAATACCAAGACAGAAGACCAAGACATTTCCTTCACACAAGAAAACAACATTCACAATCAAGCCGACCAAGCACTGAGAATCCATGGCCCAACCCAACACGCACCTGACGCTTGACCTGACGCTAGTCTGACTCTGTCCTGCCGCCTCCTGGCCACGTCTGTGCGAGTTGCTGCTGCCTCCAACTTATACTCCCTCACGCATGCGGTGTTTAGCCACTGCACCTATTCTCTCCTCCTAAAACTCACTTCAATCCTCCCTTTATTCTTCCCCTGAACCTCCTTCCCCCCTGTCACTAGCATTTCATGTTCATGTTCATGCTGTACGAAGGGGCGCTTGTGGTAGAAGCGGTACCGTTCTTGCCTCGCAAGCAAGATGTCACGGGTTCGATTCCCGGGCAAGCTGAAGTTGTTTGGACACTCTTCCTAGCCCCCTTAGTCCCTGTTCACCTAGCAGTAAAGTAGGTATCTGTTGTAAATCGAAAGGTTGCGAATTCGTATTCAGGGAAAGTTGTTGGAGCTTCTAAACTTGAACTGAACTGTACGCCACACACACACGCTGACCGGACACTGA
>NW_024718273.1:4021530-4050731 GCF_018991925.1 Homarus americanus | reverse complement strand
TATGTCTGTCACTGATAATGCTCAGAGTGCAAGTGAAACCCCCACTTGATGGAGGAATAGTCCTCGAAGATCAAACAGAGTTAGGAGACCTGTAATTAAATTAGACCTCTAATTATCTGAATTGTGAACAGGCCTTTCAGAACTGTTTAGTTAGGAAGTTATATTTGTTGTGTCTATTCCCTTCTTCCTGCCATATGTAATTCTGTAAGTTTTGTTTATTTAGGATTTGTAGCAGCCATGCTCTCTTTTGAAAAGGAGAAATAGTATATATAATATGTATGTATGTTTATATGCTGCATTTATTGATTATATATATATTATATATTATGTTACTTACCAAAGTCAGAAAGTGTTTAGGCTTGTGTAAACACGAAATGTGTTAGGCACGTTGTAACCAATAACGAGAGAATAAACGCCACAGCCAGACCGACCATGTGCTTGTCATTCTCCCATTAAATAACGCAAGATACTACATGAGAAATTACTGTTGAGTAAAGAAATAAGAAAACGTAAAGAAGAAAGTACTGAGTCTGCAATAAGCCCAGGAGTTGAGCCTGGTAGTTATATGCTAATAATATATCTTTCCTTTGCTTTCATATTAATTAACTTGTTCTTAGAGTATTTTAGGTGATTCATTTCTCCCACAGTTTTTTACCTTTATTTCCGCCCATGTGACTTGATACCAGAATTACAATACCCATGTTCCTAGACCCTCGACCATGCTACCAAAAAGAATGACCATGCTACCAAAGAATGTCCATGCTACAAAAAGAATGTCCATGCTACCAAAAGAATGTCCATGCTACCCAAAGAATATGTGACAGAACTGAGTAAGAGGAAGTAAGATAAGAGAAGTAAGTAAGATAAGGGTGGTGTAGGTGTTGAAAACACGCTACTACATTGGTTTGCAGCTGTGGTGGGTTGTAATTACATGGTATCAAGGTCAGGAGGAATAAAAAGTGATACTGTGGGTAAGTTTTGCTTAAATGTGATTTGAAATAACCATTTCTCTGCAGTAATTTCAATCATTTCACTGTAACTAATGAATATTCCAGAGTGCTAATAATTTTGTTCTGTAATTTTCCAGTGTACAGTATAGTTTGTAATACTGTGAGAATTTTTTTTTTGGTTGCGGAGAAATTGAAACAGTTCACGGCAAATACTTTACTTGGAGTTACGCTAGAACAATTGCCTCCAGAAAATTAGAAATCTGTTTTAAAGTAAAGTGTACAGTAAAATGTGGATACTTGTAATGTTCAAGCACTGTATTGAAAAGTGTCTAAAAACAGAGGTTAGCTACTTAAATTTTTTGCTTTGGAAAATCTCAGAAAAGTGTTGGTTGTATGCCAAGGTAATTTTTTGGGTGCCTTTCTCACTGGTACCATAGCAATTGTTGTGATCACTCAAGTTTATACTAAAATTTACAGACAATGAAGGACAGTGAACATCTGCCATGTTAAGAAAACTTATTGATGATTTGATGAAAGTAGACTAGTAAAGAGGCACTAGTCGATCCATAGTTTACCATGATGAGATGTATCAGGTGAAACATGTATATGGAGCAAGTAACAAGATCACTAGATTACAAGATGTTGTAAACAATAGATTAAGGTTAGGATATAAGTACCTTTGCAGTATGTTCCTCAAGCAGATGTTTTATTATAAAAGGATTGTATCTATAATTCCTGAGTGTAGATCAAATTCAAGTTCCACTTATATATGAGTGAATGAGAAAGGACGGTTATGTAATATTAACGTTAGATCACGCCCTATGATATAAGTTGCTGTGAGTGACTCATGAGTAGTGATCCATCGGAGAACGGTATGGGTAACGTCGTTCCCTCGAGAAGACGCATCCATCAGGCTCTCAAATAACGCCTTCCTCTAGTCAAGGATATCAAACTACTGCTCGCTCAGGTGGCCAGAGAGCCGGCTGCTTATGCCTTTACTCAGCATAATATGACACAGCTTCCGGGCACACCTTATCACGTGCATTGAACATGTCACCTCATAGCCAGGAAAGATAGGGTGGTGAATCTGAATATAATTATCTATTGACCCATTTATATAATATGTTCTGGTGATAGGTATTATTATACTATGTTAATTGTATGAGGTTTTGTGCTAAGATATTACTCCTGTGCTTGTGTTTGATGGTGATTTTCACAAACTGCACTCTGCATTTACCAAGTCTTTTCACATTTGTGATGTGCTTGCCTACAGTCAACCACATTTCTCAGCATCTGTCTAAATGTTTGTTTGTTTGTTTCTCCCTCCTACCTCTCCACATTCTTTATAAAATGCATAGTAGCTATCATATAACTCTATGCCAGCTTTTGAATTTAAAATTGTAATACAACCAATAAAGAGGAACAGGTAACATTATTAATAAACTACATATGTGCAAGAACATTGTGCTGATATGGGAACCTGGGCATTGCTACATGTAGGGTGATGCTTGCCAAATTGACAGCGGATCTCAGAGACGGCAACTGTGTCCTGGGAACTGCAGTCATGTTCTCTTGGGAAAGACATACAATTATATACAATAAAAAGGGAAGTGAAAACATCTTTTTTATAATTACAGGTACAGTATTTATTGTAGTCATTGTTCTTCAACCTAATCTTCTTTTCCAATAATATAATATCTGAAAGCAATTTCCAGGCAGTGATTTCAAAAAAAAAAAAAAAAAAAAAAAAAGAGGGAGGTAACCTGTACATAGCTAACCTTCTGGTACAGTATTCTTCCAACTTGTTCTTACCACCATGGCAGTTTCTCAAAATATACTCGTATACAGTAATTGTTTTGGAATCATAGATAAATGGAAGTGAACTGAATAAGTTGTGATTACCGAATTCATTTAGTACATATATATATGTTTTATCAATGGGTAACTTTTCATACTGAGCAAACCTGCTATTTAGTTACTGCCATTATTGTTTCTAGAATACATTGTAAATACTGTAGTATAACTATTACTGTACAACAAGTTATTTAACTTGTTGGTTTTGTTCCACTCCTACTTGAGATTGACCAGTCTGTGAAAATGTTTAATGGTAAATAGTTATTTTAGTTGGGAACCAAATACAGGTTGACATCCTTATCCAAATCCTTTGGCCAGAGGCATTTCGATTTCGGAATTTTTCGGTTTTCAGAATGGTTAGGTTTTTTATTTTTATTAGCCCACCGGCATAGATCACCGACCACATCGAGGCCTGTGGGGGGATGGGGAATATAATAAAAATTATAATAATAATAATAATTATTCATAGGTTCGTGTGTTTCTCACTTGATCTTTTTTTTCATTCTTGCATTTTCTTTATTATTATTATTATTTTATTATTACAGTATTATTGTTATTATGATTATTAATTCTATTATTAAATTTTATTATTAATATTATTATTATCAGTATTATCTTATTTGGTGTATTTTTATTAAATTTTTACTTACTATTAATAATTATTATTACAGGTTGACAATCCTTTATCCGCAGACCTTGGGGCCAGAGGCATTTTGATTTACTAATTTTTCGGTTTTCAGAATTTTTATTTTTTTTTATATTAGCCCACCCGGCATTGATCACTGACCCACATTGGGGCCTGGGGGCTAAAAATATAATAAAATCCATAAGGGAACGAGTTCTCTAGGGACGAAAATAGATGAAGCAGGAGCCCTGCTGGTTGACAAACTGGAGCAAGTTGGGAAAGAGATCCTTGCTAAGACTGAGGAAGTAGCTAATAGAATGGAGGTGGTTGCTAAGAGGAGTTATGCGGACGTGTTAGAGGGCCACGGGGGGCGAAGAGTAATGCAGAATCAGTACAGGTTCTACAGCAGATTGGGACTCTGAAAGTGTGTCAAGAAATGAAAATTAACGCACCTACTGTTAGGGGAGAGGAGGAACACCAGGAACGGCTCCAGAGGAACAATAGTTTTTGGAAGAGAGCCAGGCAGAGGAACTGTGAGTAAGGAAACACACGACAAGGTGCTGTTTCAAAATATTTGCAAGGTTCTGAAGATTCCAGCAACCCTCAGGATGTGAGGAGACTGGGACAAAAGCAGGGGGCTAAGCCTCGCCCCTCAGGATCACACTAGGGAGTGAGGAGGAAAATGGCAAGTTATCCCGCAGGCAAAAAACTTAGCAAGGAGCGAGGCATTTTGGGATGTATTTATTCACCCAGACCGCACGGTAATGCAGAGGGAACAGACAAGAAGCTCCTGCTGGACTTGAAGCAGAAGAGGGAGGAGTCGAGGAGGAACGGGACAGGTGCAGGTTATACTCATGGGGAGGGTAGTGGAAACAAGTGTGGACACAGGGCCAGGGGCAGCAGTGAACCTCCACCCACTCACCCCCCACCCGGGAGGCGGCACCAGCTCAGCCTACCGACAGGAGGAACGAGCGCCTGGTAAACAATGACATTTTTAACCACACCCTGCAAAAATACAGTGTACTTAGCAAATGCTGCAGCTTCGAGAATGTGGGTGGAGCGGGTTTATTACTAAGAGCAGAGACGCTAACGAGAACAAATTCTGGCTTGAATGTCATGTACACTAATAACGATAATGCCTCCTTTGATAAGAGGGAGGAGTTTGAAACACTACTAAGAGTACACCAACCAGATATTGTAGGAGTTGTAGAACTGTTGTACAAGAACAGGAGAATCGACCCAGAGGAATGTGAGTTCAGTATTGCTGGATATGACTCATTTACGAACCTAACTCAAGAATCCTGCAGGAGGGGTGTGGTTATCTGCTAAGCAAGACCTTAGAGCAATGGGTAATCCACTCTCACCTGTATTACAACCTATATATGGAATTCTTTTGAAAAGAAACTATTAAGTAATATTTTACCACCCTCAGCAGTCTGGTTTAGATATGTTGATGATGTATTATGTCTCTGGCCATGTAATGAGGACCTAAAAGCTTTTCCTACCACAACTTAACAAGACCCTCGATCAAATTCATCTGGAATTAGAGCAAGACTGTAAATTGCCATTCCTAGACTGTCTGATACAGAATAGTTAACACTTTTAAGTTCAGTATTTATAGAAAACCAACTAATGTGTGTTCATACATTCAATTATTATTCTGCCCACCATAATAAAGTCAAACAGTCAGTATTTTCAACAATGTTTTTACGTGCCTTGAGAATTTGCAGTCCGAATTCATCGATGAGGAATACAAATATATATAATATTGGCTCAAACCTAAATACCCTAGATCTTCATAGACAAATGCTTAAACATTACTAAGAAAACTTTTATAGAACTGACCCCAAGCCCACCCATGACCATAAGAATATCTTAATATTACCATTTCACAAAAATTTCTACACATCTCACAGCTAAAAACCTGAACGTCAATGTGGCATTTAAAACTCATGCACTGTTAAAACAAATGTTAATCAAGAACTCCCCAACAACACAATTGGTTGCATTTATAAAGTTCCTGCAAGGAATGTAATATGTTTTACTTAGGCCAGACAGGTAAAGATCTTGCAACTAGAATTAAACAACACAAATACAGTGTTAGGACAGGCCAGGAATCCAATGCTCTGTTTGTTCATTTGAGGGATAACAAGCATTGCATTGACTGGGATAATGCCTCCTTATTACCATGTAATTCAATTGATAGTAGGAACATCATAGAATCTAGTCTTATTAAACATACCGAAGCATCCAACATGAATTTGAGTAACGGCATGTACAAGCTGGACAATTTTGTAATTAAGAAGATTTGTGATCAGGTGAGAAGGCCGGGTCACTGACCATCTGACCTGACCACCAACCGTTGTGTGCTATTTAAAGATTAGTAAGGTCATTACCTAATACCTGACCATTGTGACCTGGTCTCACCCTCCTCTGTATATATACACCTTTGATTGTATTACCTCTCTAGTCTGTACTCACCCCTGAAGATGTGAATTAAGAAAAGCTTGGGAACTTCGTGTTTTTCTTTTCCTTGTGGTTATCAGCATATACCTAGATCACGCAGACTACAGTGATTTATTTATATATATATATATATATATATATATATATATATATATATATATATATATATATATATATATATATGTATATATATATATATATATATATATATATATATATATTGTTACGAACCCCCCACCAATTGTCATGATCACTACCCAGCACTACGAACCACGCCATCTATTGTCTTGATCTACCTACCCAGCACCACGAGCAACGCCATCTAGGGACGAAACACCGAGTATGACTCGCCTTAGTTACCAACCCCCGGTTCTCTTCTCCATATCCTGGTTGGCGGCCACCTCCTCAAAGTCTTCTTTGTCAGCTCCAATTCGAGGAGAGAGCAGTTCACTGGGAAGTGACCACAGGATCACCTATCCTGAAACCCACGGCACAGTGACCACCTACCGCCTTCTTCAATACTCAGCCTTGCTCACAGCCATCTCAGCCTCACTTAAGTATTTGTAATCTTGTATTGCCTCCCACCTCCACTTGCTTCAAAATTGTTGTATGTTGTATAAATATGTATATACTGTTAATGTTTAGGTTAAGTATGGTTAAGGGTAAATTATAGAAGCTGAATATTTTGTTATGAATTTATGGTACTTTATTATACACAACAAAAACTTGCATCCTTTGTCTACCCTTTATAGTCCGATTGTCTTTATGTTTAAGTTTTTATTGTTGTTGCCTGTTGGGATCTGGGTAGATTTTTAACTATATTCAAATCCCCAACTCAGAATATATATAAAGATTAATTCAATCAAATACATATTCAGTAATAAATATAAATCAATATTTGTACATATTCATAAAAAGATAAATGACACGTGTATACTTAATGAATGCAGACGCATGTTGACATCCCAATCCATCTCGTGAATTTTTTTTGGAGGGCCATTAGTGGTTAGCTACTTTATTGTTCCATTATTGGCATTAAATAACATTACTTAAAACATATATATTAATTTTTTACATTAATTTTCGCAGCTACATCCAGGGTCTTACAATTTTCTTATCGAAGAACTATAGTCCTGGACTCCCCGGGTTTAAACACTAAAGAAAAACAATGTGTCCCATCTCCTCTTGTAAACTATATTATTATTCATTTATATTGTATAAGATGCATTCAGAAGCATTATTTAAAGAATATAGTTTGTGCTATGATTGACGATACGATGATTCACCTTACACCAAAATATTGGAGGAAACATCACCGTTGTTATTCAAGGCTTTACTGTACTGCAAGCAAAAAACAAGCATCATAGTAGGTGACACAGGCATGGTAGGTGACACAGAGGCATGGTAGGTGATGCAGGTAACAGTTATGCTGAGATTTTCAGATAATTTTATATATCTCGCATTTCCTGAGTTATACTATAATACATTCAGAGACCATATCCATGCCGAAAGGTATAGGATTTAGACAGTACTAGAAATTAAAATATATATCTGAACTCCAAACACACTTGAAGTCTTTCCTAAAATGATTCAGCCAGAGACTTTCAATAGTACTTACTACCTACTACATACAGTACAAGTACAGTAAATACAAGTAACTCATAAAGAGAAATATATTAGAGACAAAATGGGAATTTTTAGATTTGTTTTTATGTTATTGTGTCATAAAAACTGAGACTATTTATGATAAAAATCTTTGAATCCACAAATTACATGATCTATCTGATACCACGCCACATTATCACCACCAACCCAGCATCTTCCAAACAACTTTCAGAGTAGAGTGAATTTTCTCCAGTTGTGTTGTCAAGAATTTACTTGGGGTGAACTGATTTTCACAGACATAAGAAGAGACTGTTGGAGTTTCCATTGGTTCTATCCTCTTAGAAGCATTTATGATTTTCTAAGGTGGGTCTTACACAAGAAGTTCTCTGGTTATTTAGATATGGCTTTGATTAAAATTATTTGTTTTCCTTTACTGGATGCCTTCAGAGAAAATTGTTTTTTAAGAGTAGATGAACTCATTTCTTTTCTTCAGCTAAGGGGCACTTTGTGTTGAGTGAACTGCTGTGGTTGTTGGTTTCACTTGAAAAAGAGTGACATTTTGACACACTGGGTGGATGAAAACCCAAAGATCTTTTTACTGCAATATTGCTACAATGAACAATACCAGCACCCACAGTGGGAGTAAAGTCCATTAAAATTGAGGAGATGGGCTAAGATGATCGATATTAATTTGGACACCACATGGAAATTTGGAGAATATCCAGGTTGAGGTATAAGATCACAAGGGTTATATCTGGTGCAGGAAAATTCTGTCTGGTCAGATGTCAGGAGAGTGCATCTTCTGTAACAAAATCCACACCTTCTGAACATTAAAGATTTACTCACAAGCTTCAGCAAGTCATCGTTTGTTACTAGAACTCTGAAATAAATATGAATATGATATTAATTGATAGATACAGAATTTGTTAAAACTGATGAAAGAGATGGATTCACCATCAAGAACAGAGCCATGTGACATCCTTTACCCTAACCTCCACCCAGAACAGAGCCATGACATCCTTACCCAACCTACCTTACCCAGAACAGACATGTGACATCTTTACCCCAAACCTACCTCACCCAGAACAGAGCCATGACATCTCCTTACCCCTAACCTACCTCACCCAGAACAGAGCCATGTGACATCCCTTACCCTAACTCACTCACACAGAACAGACATGTGACATCCTTTACCAAACCCACCACCCAGAACAGACATGTGACATCTTACCCTAACCTACCTCACCCAGAACAGCCATGACATCCTTACCCCAACCTACCTCCCAAACAGACATGACATCCCCCCTAACCTACCTCACCCAGAACAGCCATGTGACATCCTTACCCTAACCTACCTCACCCAGAACAGACATGTGACATCCTTACCCCTAACCCACCACCCAGAACAGAGCCATGTGACATCCTTTACCCCTAACCTACCTCATCAAGTACAGAGCCATGTGACATCCTTTACCCCTAACCTACCTCACCCAGAACAGACATGTGACATCCTTTACCCCTAACCTACCTCACCCAGAACAGAGCCATGTGACATCCTTTACCCCAAACCTACCTCACCCAGAACAGACATGTGACATCCTTTACCCCTAACCTACCTCACCCAGAACAGAGCCATGTGACATCCTTTACCCCAAACCTACCTCACCCAGAACAGACATGTGACATCCTTTACCCCTAACCTACCTCACCCAGAACAGAGCCATGTGACATCCTTTACCCCAAACCTACCTCACCCAGAACAGACATGTGACATCCTTTACCCCTAACCTACCTCACCCAGAACAGAGCCATGTGACATCCTTTACCCCTAACCTACCTTACCCAGAACAGAGCCATATGATAACCTTTACCTCACCCATCCAATGCCTCACATTCCAAGGGTTGATGCCATCATTGCAAGATATAAATGTGTTCATTTATTTAGATAAATATAGTACAGTGGTCCCTCGGTTAACGAACGCCTCGGTTAACGAAATTTTGGTTAACAAATTACCTTCCATAAGAATCTTCAATTCGGTTAACGAAATCCTTACAAAAATCAGATTTTGTTTTGAACATCAGCTGATAAGCTGAGGAGGCACTCAGCCAATTCAGTGATCTCTTCTATGTTTACATTCAAATTAATTGCTATCTTATAAGAATTCCAGCAATGCAAATTAAATTCACCCCGGTCACTTCTATTAAATTTTATAAGCAAAAAACAAAAACTCAACCTAAAGGACATAAATTAACAATTAAATATTTCACACCACAGGAGCCAACTGTCAAACATGTCACTGTCACCCCTAACTCCCTCCCTCCCTCCCTACCCCCCCACATTCCTGAGAAACATTTTGGGAAAAGGACTAGGTTTACAGGTTGAAAAATAAATAATACCTCAGACTAAAGTAGGATAATATAATTTGCATTGCTGAAATCCTTGCAAGACAGGGAATAATTTGAATATAAACGTCATATATTTTGCACAAGAGATAAAATTAATCACCTGTATCACATTACAGTAGTGATTTAAGAGTTCTAGTGTATATGTACGATATATATAGTGATTTAAGGGCGATTTAGGGGAATTTTAGGAGTGTTTCTGACTTTATGCATTTTTGGCTTTACTTTGTATATACTTTTCTGTGAGCTGGAACCAATTACCCAATATCCCAATGAAACAATGGTTTCGGTTAACGAAATTTTTGGTTAACGAACGACCTTCTGGAACGAATTGTGTTCGTTAACCGAGTACTCAAAACCTATAGTGTAACTGTATTTACCAGTACCCAATTGAAGCATTCTTATGTCACCCCTAGGTAAGTATAACAATTTAAAGGAACACATATCAATTTATAATGGTATAATGACCTCCTTTAGTGCTCTCTTCTTAGGATCACATCTGGAGTGCTAAGCAAGATATTAATATACTATGTGAAAGATACAGAATGAGAGGATCAACAATGGGATCAGACTACTGTACTACCTGTGGTTTTCAAAACTTAACCTCTTACCACAGTAACTTACTCGGTCCATCATAGGAGACCCAGAGTGGCCGGCAGTAATGTTTGTGGTACATCAGAATTAACCAGGACATTAAAGGAGAAGAGCAAGGTTTACTGTATCTTTTTTGGCATTTACACAGTGTCTAATATAAGATTTGGTAGCAATATTAGCTCTGCCCACTCTAGGCCCAGCCAATGACATCTTGGCCTCCTGTGGGTTCTGCCATTGTTCCACTGAAATTTTCCATTGTCCTCAGATGTATTAGGGTATTTTGTGTGAAGTCTCACAATTTTAAGGTAAAAATGGCAGAATCACAGGATATTAGAGGCAATCTGAGTAGTGAATAATATATCCCAACCATGAAAATC
Source organism: Homarus americanus (assembly GCF_018991925.1). NCBI lineage: Eukaryota > Metazoa > Arthropoda > Malacostraca > Decapoda > Nephropidae > Homarus > Homarus americanus. The sequence goes on along the minus strand of NW_024718273.1, from coordinate 4,039,857 downwards.
TTGAGTGATTCTTTGTTGGAGGATAGCATAGCAAGTGAGGATTTCAGTCACTTAGAAGACCGTAAAGTTAGAGTACGTCCCAGCAAGAAACACCAGGGGGATAAATGGACGAGTTGACGGTTCTAGGTAAACACAAGAAATACACTCTGCCACGTACATAGAGTGATACGGTAAATAAAATTTTTAATAAAAGTTTAAAGTCCTGCTATAATAGTCGAGATAAGTTTATTTCTCTAGAAACAGGGCCGCCATTTGCAATGACATCACTAGTTTCAAACTCATCGCTGCAGTCAGAGGTAGTAGAAATGATGACCTCTTCAGACCCCAAATGCCACATTCAGGTAAGTTTTAAGGGTGTTTTTTTTATGGTCTAAGTCATGGACATTTCGTAACTTAAGAAATATGCTGAGAAGAGCAGCTTATGACATAAAAACACCTCATATGTTCACACCAGCTCAGCTGTAATGTATTCTTACCTGGTAGACTTTCTCTTTTTTTTCAGTGCACTTACTGAGTACCGTATATACTCGTCTATAACCCTCCCTCGTTTATAGGTCGACCCTGATTTTTTACCAAGAAATCGTTAATTTATGATATTCCTTGTTTATAGGTCGACCCAAGTTTTTGAGGGTAATGGAACAAGAAAACCTACAGTAAAAACACTCTACGTCCTATAAACAGAGGCTTGCCATGCCTGAAACACCGAGTGCCGAAGGCAAATTGTTTACCATTTATTATTACGACACTTTACACTGAAACACGGGTAGTTTCAACAAAAATATTGTATATTTCCATTCAAGTATTTATTCAAGTCAATTAGGAAGGAATATTATTGTAATACAACAGTATTTTAACTGAAAACCATTCGAAAAGCGACTACGGTAACATCTTTTGAACGAAAGAAAGCGAAAGTCATTGTTTTCGTCACGATTTTATCCCACTTTCCACTGTAATACGTACGTCATTTCAGCAAAAATATTACATTTCCGTGAATGTATTATATCAAGCACAGTATGAATAGAATATCACTAATATAACAGTATTTTAACCGAAAACTATTAAAACAACGAGTAACATCTCTTGAATATCGGAAGGTTAGGTAAAGTCTTTTGTTTTCGTCATGTAGTTTATCCTAATTTACATTGAAATACATCACGTTTCAGCAAAACTACTATTTGTTTCTGAGAATATGGAAATGTAATATTTTTGCTGAAATGACATACGTATTACAGTGGAAAGTGGGATAAAATCGTGACGAAAACAATGACTTTCACTTTCTTTCGTTCAAAAGATGTTACCGTAATCGCTTTTCGAATGGTTTTCAGTTAAAAAACTGTTGTATTACAATAATATTCTATCCTAATTCACCTGTGACGTAACAGTTTTTTTAACTGAAAACGATTCGAAAAACACGTGTACCGTCGAGCTGTTACGGCAGAGCCCTGGTCGTGGAGGCTTTGTTTTTGCATCGGCCCTTCTTAAGCAGCCTTTAATTTTAGCATGCAAGGGATCTGCCCTGGCAACTGTACCGGCACTCACAGCTGGTGGTGCGTCGTTTCCATTGTTTACTGGTAGTTACTGGTAAATATTTTTCAACCTAACGAAACTATTACCCGTTTAAAGGTCGACCCCCAATTTTTTGCCAAAAAATTTGATCTTAAAACTCGAACTACACACGGGTATATACAGCATATCAGTACTAGATGGAGATACGAGTAAATTTAGAAGTATAATGATATTGTCTGGACTTTGTTTTGAGAATGCCTGGTGCTAGTTCACATGACAATATAGTGCTGTTATTGTTTTGATGATTCACTGATGAACCACTGGGATATATCATCATTTATATTAATTAATAGGTAAAATTTTACTATAAACTACCATAAGTATTTTGCTGTTTAGATTCGAGATAAGTTATACACTGTACAGTATTGGGTAAATTTTAAATTTTGGTCATCCCTGTATTTAGACATGTAGACTTGTTTTTTTTTTCTTATGGTCTGCGATGTGTTATGAATGATTTAGACCTTCATTTCTATTGGAAATCACTAGTTTTGTGTTACTACCCCGCCTTACCGATGTATGTTAAACTAACCTTATAACTCATCATACCCTAACCTAACTTAATCTAACATATGATCTGCATTTTCTTATGCGATCGAAAAATGTTTTGCGACAGAATCCTGTAGAGATAATTTGTCTCATTGTCTAAAGTACTTAATCCCATAGTTACAATCTTAAGGTTCCCCAGATGACCAAAACCAAAATAATACCAATATTCTTTGGGATGTTTATACTATGAAATTTGTAGTATGGGCAGCAAATATCCATTGAATTAGTTTATGTGCTTATTAATATTTATATATTCAATATAGCATTACTGTGTTGTACAGTAAAGCACAATTAATTATCTAATAATATTTATTTACAGAGCCGATCAGCCGAGAAGGTTGGACAACTACAGCTGGCTGCCTCCTGCTGGGAAGCTCGCACCAACCAGTGACGTCACAACCAATCACAGAGCTTTTAGCAGTCATGTGACTTTTAATCAACTTTAACTCTTATTTTGGAACTTTTTGGCCCAATTTATTTTAAAATATCATTACCATAGTGAATTTAAGCATTTTATTTACCCACTGACCTGCCATCTAATGAAAAAATTCCAACCGTCAACTCGTCCATTATCATCAGGTGCTGGTTTTTCCCAGGCACCGACTCACAAATACTGTACAGTGTAATATCAGGTTTCTCCTCAAAATTTTCTGTGGTACAAGGAAGTTTTCCATGGAAATTAAATTAAATGGTAGTTTCTTGTTTGTAGATTTACAGTATTTTATTAAGGTGGTGTATTGACTGTATGGAGAAAATTCTGAACAAGTTCATTGTTATATCAACGCATTTTACAGTCATACCTCCATTATCAATACATGATGATGAGACCTAAAGCTAAATGATGTATAAAATTTACAACACTAATACATTCTTACCTAAAGAACTGCATTGCAGTTTGTCGACCATTTGAAACTTCACACTCGGCAGGTGCTGAAGAGCAGTCACGGGGGAAAATGATGGAGAAAACTTCCTGGCCAGATATTATGGAGCTCCCCAAAATGACATTGACTGCCATTACATTACCATCATTCAACTCGGTGCGCAGTGTCTGAAAAACACATGTTGTAAAAGTGAATTTCTTGTTTTGCAATCATCTTCTGCTCTTTATTTATCAAATATTAAATTGGTAGAAAATCACCAAAATGTGGTTGAAAAATCAGATACAGAAAGGTGATTTCTGTTAAACTATTAAGGTGGAGAAAAATTTGTACAGACGAAAATATTTACCTGCATTACGGTATTGAAAACTTCCAAAAAATTATTGACCTTAGTCAGCCACCGTTGTCTCTTGCTATGCAGTGTACGTCTAGCAATTTCTTCTTTTCTGCTGTAAACCTGGAAAATCAAAGCATATTGTAGACTAACTGCCATATTATAAAAAGGTGAGGGTCCTTCACTTGAGGCCGCTTAATCTTACCCTAAGGAGAAAGATTCAGTGTCTACGCTATTATAAAATGCCAGATCTCAACCTCTCAACTACCAACTGGTGACTATGTGGGTCACTGTTTAGGCTGGTGATGGTGCCCCTGCCTCAGTGACTGTCTTCAAACTGGCAAAATTGGACTTGTAATCAGCCTCCTGAAAGTGTTCTACTGAATATTGCTGTTTTGATAATTAATTATACCAGTTATTTATATGTTATTCCTTTGCACATTAACAAAAAATAAGTTAGGCGATTTAAAAGAATGCAGAAAATATAATTGTGACTATGAAAGTCACACCCAACACATCCAAATGCCAGCAGTTTGTTTACGGCCACAGCTGACTGCTGAGATCAGGCAAGGATGTCCTGTTCACCTTATTTTACTCAAGATGCGAGTCACTGTCTCCTTGAACGTGTCAAGGTGAGAAAAGGGATAATTTTCAACAAAGTGATGGAGGGCTGGATAATCCCAGTGAAAGCAAGAACATTACAGGACATCACCCATGCCTTGACTGCTGCAAAATTGGGGCCAAGCAAAACAGTCAAGTGAAAATTATTTGGGAAAATATGAAGAACTGGTGAGTTTCACAGGAGATTAAAGATTTTAAGTGCAAAAGCTTACCATTAGTTGAAGAAATATAGAGGCAAAGATTAAGATTATAATGGTTAGAAGTGTGTTTCACCCACAATTTCCCTTGAGGTGTAAGCACTGTCGTCTTTGTCAGGAATTTCACATTCTTGGAGGAAAGGTTTAGTTTAATAAACCAGACCTAACCTAACTTAATCAATGTATTACCGAGTAACTAACCAAACCTATCCTAACATAATATAACCTTACATAACCTAATTCGGAGTACAGGTTGTACCTCTCTAGTCCGTCAACCTCGGGACCTGACCGGTGCCGGACCATGGAAATTCACCCTTTTCCTGGATAGATAGTGACTTGTGCTTATGCCTGGAAGCACTAGCACCACTTTCTCTGCATCATGGTCTCTTTGAAGACATATTGAAGGGTTAAATGTCGTATAGTAGCTTCTCAAATTTCGCGAGTTTAAAATTCAACGTATTTTATTGGAACACAAAAAACAAATAAATAAAAATTTTGACGGCGGAAACTTGAATTTCGACGGGTTTGAACGGCCCGCCAACGTGCAGACGACGTACATAATTGTGTAAACAGCGTCATTTCTCTTAGGTACAAAAGATTCATTATTGTTTATAACTGAATGTCTTTTTTATTGAATTAATGTTTATGTGTGCAAAATGAGCAATACAATTCATTAATAATACGTAGAATATTAAAACACACGAGGAAATGACACAGCATTGTTTTTGTTGATTACAAAACCAGTGACTGACTGGTTCTACATATAAAGCTGAAGAAAATAAGACCCTGGTTGTAGCTGTAGTAAAATTAATATGGTTGTTTTAAGTATTGTTATTTAATGTTCATAAATGGAACAATAGAAGTAGCTAACGATAATGGTAAAGAAAAAAGAGAGATCGCGTATGTAAGTGCACACACGTGAAAACATATCGTCATTACTTTACATAAGAATATGAAAGCAACACTTATTTACTGTTCATATATATTTTAATTAATGTTTCTGAATTTGTTTTTATTTAATTAATGTTTGTGTGTGCAAAATTAACAATACAATTTATTAATAATACGTGGAATATTAAAACACACAAGGAGACGAGACGGCTGCCGGCATTGTTCATGTTAAAGCTTACAAAACCAGTGACTGATTGGTTCTACATATAAAACTGAAGAAAATAAGATCCTGATTGTAGCTGTAGTAAAATTAATGTTATTTAATGTTAATAAATGGAACAATATAAGTAGCTAACCATTACCATTAATGGTAAAAAAAAAGTGAGTGCGCATATGTAAGCGCGCACATGTGAAAACATATCGTCATTACTCTACATAAGAATATGAAAGCAACACTTATTAACTGCTCATATATATATATATTGAAGAGTTAAATGTTGTACTCTGTATAGACAAGCACAGAGAGAGAGAGAGAGAGAGAGAGAGAGAGAGAGCTGCGAAATTGTTGTCAGCTGGAGGGTTGGTGATGACTTCTGCAACTTGTGTGGCGACTTCTGTGGGCAGGGAACAGACCAGGGCGATGTACTTCTGTTTGTCTGTAGCTGTAGAGCCGATGAGAGCTGCCTCCATGTGGATTAGCCAGTCTTCACTGTTGTGATTGAAGACTGGGAGAGTGATCCATTTCTCCTCCATCCTGTGTGAGAGCGTCAATCCGGGGTCACCATTTGTTGTGTTAAAGTTATGTTGTCTCGCACTCAAGATGGGTTGGAGAAAGGAAACTCTTAATGGTGGTTTTCTTATATAAATATATTGTATGTACAGTCAACCCTCGCTTTACGCGGTCCCACTTTCCGCGTTTCCACGTTTACGCGGTACCCTGCCGAAACCGGAATGCTCACATTCCGCGGTGCGTGTACCCCTTTACGCGGAGAGTGTCAGGCTCAATGCTATTTTTAGATTCGCCCCTCCCGCCTGCTCCCGCCTCAGCAAGCTGCGCGGCAAGGTTGCGCAGTGCATGTCTCTGTTGCGTGATCAGTGACGTCATATGACGCATCGGACTGTGGTTGGCCATGCATCCCGACCTCCCTCCGCTGCCCTAAGCCAAAGAAGACACGACGTTTCTTAAGCTACGAAATTAAATATAAGATGATTCAAGAGTTGGAGAAAGGAACAAGACAGGTTGATCTCGCGCACCAGCATGGTGTTAACGAGTCTACGTGAGATTATGGAGGAAGGACAGTACAGTGACGACCAGGTGTTTAACATGGACGAATGTGGTCTTTTCTGGAAAAAGCTACCTTCCAAGACCTTCGTTGTGAAGAATGCCAGCAAGATTCGGGGCCGGAAGTTGCAGAAGGAGCGCATCACCACCCTGTTTACCACCAATGCCTCCGGTACCTGTAAGCCCAAGTTATCGGTGATCCACACAGCACGCAAGCCGCACGCCTACAAGAGCATGGACATGACCAAGCTAAATGTCCACTGGCTGACCGCACGTAAGGCGTGGATGTTCTCTACACTGTCCCTCTCCTGGTTTGATGACTGTTTCGTTCCCGATGTGAAGAAATTCTGTGAGCAACAGAATGTGCCATTCAAGATTTTGTTGCTGCTGGACAACGCACCAGGACACTCGCTCCTACTGTTAGATCGTCACCCCAACGTAAAAGTGGTCTTCCTTCCTCCCAACACTACGTCTATATTACAGCCCATGGACCAAGAGTTAATCTGTAATGTAAAAGTTGCATTCTCTACTAAAAAATTCAAGCTCCTGAACGACTACACCAACACCAGGGAAGAGTTGCGTAACCTGAGTGACCACCACCGATAGCAAGAGCGAAGACGACGAGGATCAACAGTTGGCAGAGCAACAAGTACTTTTAAAACAATTCTGGAGAATATTCAACATCAAGAAAGCTGTGGACTTCTTGGTGGAGGCATGGGATCAGCTGTCTGTAGCAACTGTTCGTCACGCATGGAGACATGTGTTGCACGGCATTCCGGCCATTAGGCAGAGTCAATCTGTGACTGGTGAGGTTCAGACTGTTGCAGTAGCAGTGGACCTTGCCAGAGAAGCTGCGCAGAGTGTTACAGCTGCAGGCTTCTCCGAGACCACCAACGACGACATCCTGGAGGTGATAAGGGATCCTGATGTGACTACCGACGAGATGGTAAATGATGATGACGTCAGTGAAGAGGCAGGTGGTGTGTCATCCCAAGAAGAACACCGCTTATCCCATAGTAATGTTAGGGGTGCCATCGAGTGTATCGAGAAAGTCAAGCTCCTCCTTTCCGACGACCCTGACGCAAACAGGTATGAAATCTTCACTACCCAGCTGTTGCAGACTATGGAGCCCTACATCAAGGTTTATCACAACAACATAAACACCAGCCGTCAGCAAAGCATAACAGAGTTCTTCGCCCGCAACCCACCACAGCCAGCCCAAGCCAGTGATAGTGACAGAGGTAGAGACAGTGATGATGACTTTGAGGGATTTGTCAGGGAGGCCCTGACAAGTGTGGATGACAGTGATGGTGACTCACCTGAGGGCCAGTAGCCTGCCCTCTGCCTCGGAACCAGCCTCCATTCCCGTACGCCGACCCATCTCTTCTATTACGTAAGTGTTAACCCCAACCTTTATTTTTCCTAACTTAGCCTTTATTTTTCCTAACCTAACCTCTTCTATATTAATTGTGTGTGCTTACCATCATAAAGTTAAGATAATATTTTTACTACAACATAGTTGTGTGTCGTCAAAAAGTGGAGTTTGGGGGTCGGCCCGGTCTCTATTTCAATTAATCCCATGTTATGTTGTTCACTTTACGCGGGCCGCCGTGGGTTGAATTAACCGCGTAAAATGAGAGTTGACTGTACAGTATAGTCTTCACTTACGCGGTCAATTAAACCCGTGGAGGTCCGCGTAAAACGAGAAAAGCTTAAATGAAATAACAGAACATATGGGATTACAGGTAGTTCTGCTATAACGCGATAATTGTGTTCTTGTAAAATATCGTGTTATAGAAAATCGCGTAATAGAAATAACAGGGCTTATGGAGAAAATAGGGTTAGGTGCAGATTACTCGAAATCGAAAAAATTTAGTAGTTAGCCTAACACAAAGGATAGAACAGTCTAAATGAGTGTTACATTCATATCTAATAATGAAATCATACAGTAAATGTAACACTTTACTTGATGGGGGAGAAGGGTGATTTTGAGGTTGATAAAATCAAGCGTCTCTTCAAGTGTTATATCCTTTCTTTTACGATCATCACCGGGAATTCTATCACCAGAATGCTTCTTGTTGATATTCTTCTTTACCATATTCACAGATAATACCACAAAATTGGAGAAATAGTAAGCAAAAATCGCATTATAGCAAACAAGCGTTCGCGTTATACAAATATCGTTCCTAATTCATAAATCGCGTTAGAGCAAATTCGCGTTATCAAAACACGCGTTATAGCAGAACTCACTGTAATTGAAATAGAGACTGGGCCGACTCCCAAACTCCACTTTTTCCGACACAATACGTACGTTGTAGTAAAAATAACATCTTAATTTTATGATGGTATGCACACACAATTAATATTCAAGAGAAATATCAATAATATTAGGTTTTTTAACACTTACGTTAGTAGAAAAGATGGCTGGGCACACGGGGATGGGGGGTTGGTTCCAAGGCAGAGGGCAGATTATTGGCCCTAACCTGTATCACTTGTATCAATTGTATTACTATCCACCACAGAGGCTCGCAGGGCCTCTTTGTCAAACCCCTCAAAGTCCAAATCCTCACTATCACTGACTTGAGCCGGCTGTGGTGGGTGGCCGGTGAAGAGCTCGGTAATGTTTTGATGACTAGGCGACCTTGTGCGCACCCTGCCCGCGCCGCTTCCCGCGTAAATGACCAAATTTACCGCGAAATTAAAGCACTTACATTCTGGCAAGGCACCTTATAAATGACCAAACGCATAAACAAAATCCGCGTAAATGCAGACTATACTGTACAGTGCAGTCTGGTGCTGGGAAGTTGCTGCATGGTAGAGGAGTTGCTGTGCAGGAGCTTCTTTAGAAGAGGTGTTGCATGTTGCAGGGCTCTAGGTTGAATCTGGACTTCACGGCGAGACTGGGAGCTTACCGGTATACAGTATACACGTCCAGCGGACGTGGAACGGAAGTACACGTCGCCGGTGTCGCCCCTCTTAGTCTAGACGTCTAGACTTGGCGAGTGTCTAGACGGAGATGCTTGTCAAAGAAACTTGGCGGACTCTAGGCGGCTAGGCTTGTCAGAGGAACTTCGTCGTGGCAGTTGTAGGGGAGAGTATCCACTACACTACAGCCCACATTCGTATGCAAAAGTTTGCGTTTCACAAACGGCATTCCCCTATTCATCAATCGCGTTACAACCAATTTGCGTTGACAAACACGCGTTGTAGCAGAAATGACTGTAACTGGTGAGGGCTATGATGTCATTCAAGACGGTGGCCAGCATTCAGCTGGCTAGATCTCGCAAAACTCACGATATTTTACGCCGAATATAAGGCTTGATTACATTCGGTAGTGCTCGCGAAATTCAAAAACTCGAAATATGAGATCTTACTGTACTGCACTACTTGTAATTGTATCTCCGTTAGCCAGAGTCCCTCTTAACTGGAACTCTCCAATAGCTGGAATTGAAATTGGCTTGGAATTTTTCCCCAAAATTCTCTCAATTCCGGGTTTGGGAACAAATTCGGAGGTTGAAAATCAGTTGCATTTTCTGAAAATTCCAAGAAAATTTCTGGAAAATCTCAACACATATTTATTTCTGAGTCTGGGGATAAATTTTCAGGGCATTCCGAAAGATTGCATCATGCTGCAACCCGTCCCCACATGCCAGGCATGTGGGTGGCCCAGCTGCTTGGATCACTTCGTTCAAATTCTACTGCCATTGTAGAAGGTCGTTCCCTTGACAGCTGTTGTTTTTGTGTACCAGGACAAAATCAACCAAGAATACAGTGTTAAAGCAGTGTTAAGAATGTAAAAAGTGATTACAGTTACATATACAGCTGCTCCCCAACTTACGAAGGGGTGAGGGACCCAAATCCAGGTCGTAAGTCGAAATGGTCGTAAGTCGAAAATGCAAAAAATAGAGCATAGAAAATCTAAAATGAAATACAGTACAGTAAAAGTAATAAATAATGAAGAATGGATAGTGTTACTGTGCACTTACCTTTAATGTAGTCAGCTGAATGCACACGGGGCCCCCATAATTTTTTAATTATACATGGAGACTACATTAACTGGATGAAGCAGAGGAGGAGACAGGGCTGGGTGGGTCATCAATGTCGCTTTCTTCAGACAGGTTAACATACAGGGGAAACTTGCTTGTTGAAGGTATTGGATCATCTTTAAGGAGTGAAGAGACAGCACTGGTGGGGCATGAGGAGACAGCAATGGGGGACTTCTTAAAATATACCTGTATGTCCAATTTAGACTGCACAGTTTGCCTTTTCTTTTCATTGTAAATCTCACTGTAGCAAGCAAGTGCATCTTGGATCATTCTGTCAACTTTTGCAAAACGCTCAACATTTTGATCCATTCCGTCAAACATTTGTATCCCCTTATTAATTGTAGCAAATGCCTCTGCCATTTGTTTCACTGAAAATTTTTGGTCGGTGCAGGTTCTTCTACATTTTTACTCTCTTCTTCCTCTGCAATTTTCTGTGCATCCAGTCCAATAAGATCTTCGTTACTTAGCTCTTCTGCTACACTTTCAACCAACTGCTCAACATCTTCATTATCAATTTCTAAATCAAGCTGTTTACCCAACTCCACTATCTTGTTACTAATCACAGAAATTACTTCATCTTCATTAAATCCTCTGAAACTGTTCACATATCTTTTCAGGACTTTCTTCCATATTCCATTCATGCACTGACCTGTAACCTCATCCCATGCTGCAGCAATGTTCTTTATACATTTCAAAATGTTGTCGTCCTTCCAAAACTCTCTGAGCATTTTCTCACCTTCAGTCGCAGCAACAGCCTGAGCGAAGGTCGTACTTAAATAATTCGCTTTAAAAGCAGCAATAGCACCTTGATCCATGGGTTGGATGATAGAGGTAGTGTTAGGTAAAATGTAGACTACCTTAACATCAGGGTGCAGGTCGTCCAGGTGTGGTGGGTGTCCCAGAGCATTATCTAAAATTAACAAAATCTTGAATGCAACCCCTTGTTGCAGACAATATTCCTTAGCTCATGGAATGAAACAAGTCAGGAACCAATCCTCAAACAGTACTAGGGTCATCCATGCATTCTTATTACTGCAATAAAACACTGGCAGTGTGTGCTTGCTGACATGTTTAACAGCCCTTGGGTTCTCTGAATGATATATCATGAAGGGCTTTATCTTGAAACCAACTACATTCCCCCCCAACAGAAGTGTGAGTCGGTCCTTGAATGCCTTGAATCCCGGCATTGTTTTCACCTCTTTGTGGATGTATGTCCGTTCTGGCATGTGCTTCCATAATAAGCCAGTTTCATCCTCATTAAATATTTGCTCAGGCAAATAATTTCCCTCCACGATGACACGATCTAGCTCCTCCTTAAAAGCTTGGGCAGCACCCACATCAGCACTTGCTGCCTCTCCACTCACCTTTACACTATGCAAACTGTAGCAGTTTTTAAACCTTTGGAACCACCCATGACTTGCTGTGAAGTTTTGGTCGCACTCATCTCCTGCCTGCTCCTTCTGGCTTTCGAAAAGGCTTCTTGCCTTAGCCTGTAGGGTTAGAAGGCTTAAGGGTACACGCTTTTGTATCTGATCTTCCAACCATATCACAAGTAATTTTTCCATCTCGTGAATAGGACCTTGTCTTTTCTTCGTTATTACTGTTCCTTCATAGGTGCTGATCCTTTCACTACCTCACGAATACGTTCCTTGTCCTTCAAAATTGTCGATATGGTCGAGTGCGAGAAGCCTAGGTCGCATGAAATGGTTGCTACCGTTTTTCCATTTTCATATTGCATTATTATCTTAATTTTCCTCTCAAAGGTAATTGACTGTCTCCTTTTCTTATGAGCACCACCAGCACTCTCACTTCTACGCTTGCCAGTCATTCTAATTGGATTTAGAAACGAAAATATTGTCAGTACACAGCGCATTCACTACTGACAACAACAACAGCCAAACACCAACTGAGCGCTCTACGGCGTGGATGCTGTAGCCATGAGGCGACCCAGCCCACGTGACGCTCTTGTATGGGACGGAAACGTTTCGGTCCTAGAAAATTCGCGTGTCATTTGAAAAATTTTTGGTACCAACTGCGGCGGTTGTATGTGCGGGTGGTCGTATGTCGAGTCGGTCATAAGTCGAGGAGTAGCTGTGTTAACAATATATATATCTTTATAAAATCACACAGGAAAAAGGGAAACAATGGACCACCTTAGCTTTTATCTTTATTCAAGACATCTGAGGAGATTGCCGATGCTGTCCGCGCTGTTGAGAAAGAAGACGACAATGTGGAGAGCACTAACGGAGAGGAGTCACATGTGAAGATGCCTACCATTAAGTTGTCTGTCGTACAAGAGTCACTCGGCAACGTCTTAACTTAAATTGACAGCACATTCAATCCTCATATCCACCACTATTATGCATCTTCAGACTCTTAGAGAACTTATTATAAAGAAGCAGGACTACGAAAGGAAGCAACTTATGCTGGACTCCTCCTTCAAACCTGTTAGTCGCGCCCCTCCTGCCTCCAAGCCAAGCCAAACCGAGGGGCATCCCTGCTCCTCTCACTCAGAATAACAAGTTGTTCTCAGTCCCCACTATACGATCACAGCAACACAAACTCATCTGTGCACTGCATGGGGTAGGTGAGACTACATTACTGTATTTTTTGGTGTTTCTTATATCATTATTTATTCGTCAGAATATTCGGACAATCGGCTTTATAAGATAGGTGGTCCCCCATTTAGTCCGGATCTTCGAGGGTTCACCGTAATTACCGAGCTGATGAGGGTCACGTGTCATATAGCTATTGGCCGAAATGCAATTACAGTATAGCTTTTCTTGTAGTTTTTGGATTTTCACCTCTCAATATCTCTGTTATGAGTAAAGACCGCCAAAAGTGTCAAATGAAAATTGTCTTGTTTTTGTTTGTACTTAGCTTTAGAAAAACAAAAAATCCAATATCGAATTACATATGTCCTCTACTATAAATTAACCAATTAGTACATGAGGTAAGAAACAGTTTAGGTTCTATGGTGAAATGTTGTACAGTAGGTAATTAAGATGCACAATTAGTCAATTAGTCTCAGCTATTAACGTTTATGAGCTACACAGATCGGCCAGCTGTCCTCACATCCACAAAAAAAATAAAATTATACCATAAAATAATAAGTTCCATCTGTTTAATATGCCGGGGATCCAGAGGGTTAAGCTTCACGACTAGGTAAATAGGTAAGGTTAGGTAGTTTTCTTTGGTTAGGTTGGTGAGGTCTTCTAACAACGATTTTGCCGTTTGTTTTTCTTATCAACTAAGGGTAGGTCAGGTTTAATTTAGAAATGGTAAACTTATCATTTCAGTCATGTCGCAAATTTTATGATTTTAAGTTTTGAAATCAGTAATTTAGACAATTCTAAAACACAATTACCAGCAATATTACGTGTTTAAAGTGGGCATGACTTTGAAGTAGAGGGAAATTGTGGGGTACAGTATAATAAAAATAAAATAAAAAAAGTCAAACTTTTGAAAACCTGACTAAAGATTTCCTACCCTTTACATATCCTAAAACTAAAATTATAAAGTTTTCCTTATTCATGTTTTTGGTGTTTAGTAGGCGATGGTGTTGTTTTCAGTACTTAATGTGTTGTTGTTTTAGGTGTTTAGATGAGGAGGAATCAATAAACTAGAAACTGAATATTAGCATTTTAAAAGTTTGGAAACATAAGGTAAGGTTTTCAAAGGTTTGGTGTTACTTAAGTATTTTACCCCACATTTTCCCTCTACAGTACTTCAAAGCCCTGCCCACTTTGAACAAGTAATATAATTGGTAATTTTATCGGTTAAAATACTTGAAAAATATAAATTTCCAACAGAAACGCTTTTGAAGAAAAGTGTCTTGGAATTGTCTAAACTACTGATTCCAAAATTTAAAAGACTAGGCATGCACTACAAGTACATTGCCGCTGATTTTTCAGAGAAAGCGAATTTAAAAATGTTGTGGTTTGGTGTTTATTTTCCTTTTCTATTTTTATCAGTGAGTACTGATATGATAATCATTTCTTGTGTAAATGCTTAATTTGGTATATACAGTATTAAACACCTAAGGTGTGCACTACTTTATTTTCTTGGCAGTAATGCAGCAGTTTTATGTTTAAGGGGTTAGGGTAGGTTTAAAAAGACATTTGCACAAACTACAAGTGGCCTCTATAAAACAGTTTTATGTTAATGTTAGGTTAGGTTAAGAATAAGGATAAGGAGAAGGACAAGGTTAGGTTAAGGTTAGGTTAAGGTTGGATTGGGTTAGATTAGGTTAGGCTAGTCTAAAAAAAAAATTGCACAAACTATTACTGGTACACTTATCTATAAAACACAGTGAAATTCCTGCATTTTTATAATCATATATTATGTTAAATCACTGGCAGGACAGTTGTCAATTATTACCAATGTCGTAATTTCACTGACTGGTAATTATTGATGACTGACTTGCCAGTGATTTAGAATAATAAACAATTATAAAAACGCAGCAATTTAACTGTGTTTTATGGATGAGTGTAGTAGTTTGCGCAATTTTTTTTAGCCTACCCTAGCCTAGCCTAACCCAACCCAATCTGTGTTTTATAATGGACACTCATAGTTATGGAAAATGTGTTAAAAAGTGGTTTCTTCTAAGGTATTATTTTCATTTCAGTCATGTATTGAATTTTAGGATGGTTAATTTTGACGACTGACCCGCTACCGCCTAATTATCTACCGAACGAAGTAATTTCCATAAAATGATTATTATATGAGAACTCATTGATGAAAATATAGTAAGAATATAAATATCGGTTAATATGGAGGACTTCACAGCCGCTTCCCAGTAACAGTAAGTTCGTCCACTGCAGGTGTTAGGTTAGGCTAGGTTAGGGTTAGGTTAGGTTATCCAGCACTTTTTAAGATTTTAAGTTTGGGAATCAGTCGTACTTATCTTAATTAGGCTCAGAAGACTCGGAGTTCGGGTCATTGGAGTCATCTTCCTCATCAACCACAGGTCATTTGTCAGTTTCATAGCTACAGGGCTGGTTACAGTTCGTGCAAGTAATCTCAGTTGGCAAAACACTGTGTTCGTGGAGAAATTTCAATGCCTCACCATCCTTACCGTAATATTCAACGTGAAATCTTGTGGTACAGTAACTTGGAACTAATCAACATCACAGCCATTGCACGAGGAAGACATCTTGGAAATAAAATCAAATTCAAGGGGGTCGCAGTGGGGGGGAGGGCTATACCAAGCTGTGATTGGCTGATCCAAAATCATACCAATTAAAGTCCAAAGAACAACTGTGCATGTATCAGATTCTTCATCAACAAGAACTTAGAAGAAAAAAATGAAATTTTCCAAAATATTACTGCGATTTTCTCTGAAAGTAATCATGAGTGGAAGAAATACCATGGTAGAACAGTGTCTTAGAATTGTTCAAACTACTGATTCCAAAACTTAAAATCCAAAAAATGGTATTATTAAATTTTCACATCACACATTCCTACCACTAATCTATTATCATATTCAAATAAGACGTCTTAATTTTCATCTATTACATTACCATCACAAATGTATAATAATGGAGATAGTGTATCCAAAATTTTTTCTATTTTCTTCTATTAATCTTCCGCCATTATCGCCTACCTCACCTCCCACACTGCGTGTCTCCTTCATATATCATCATGCGCATGCGTTCCAATACACATCATGTGGCCAATCAAAAGCTTTGGAGGGGGGGGGGAGGGGCAACCAATTACAATAAAATAATTTTTGGTTTAATTCACGGTATTTTTGGCCTAATCAAAATCGATTTTTATTTTGGGTCTCATATTTCCAAATTCATATTCATTTCTGACCATGGAAGTCTGTGATGGGTGTTACTTAAATTATATGGAGCTGATTGAGAGTTTTTGGGAAATAAACGAAGAAACTATAGCATTTTTTTGATCGCATGGTGTTCTCCCAACCTCAGTAAAGTGTCGTAAGTGCAAGACTGAATGTAAATATCGCAAAAACCAACAAACTGTATGTGGTATTGTCCTAACTCGTCCCATATCCCAAAGACAAAGAGACAACAATAAGGTAAGAAATAGGTGGTTCCATCATATGGTGAGTCAGTTAGGTTAGGTTAGGTTTGGTTATATTTTTCAAGTGTTTTTTGGTGTATTTTGTATTCGCTTAGCCATTATTTCTTTTCGGAAGACGTCCCACGAAAAAAATTGATAAAAAAAAACCAGGCCAATTTCCGACGGAAATGAAGGTCATATTCGGTGTAAACACACACAAATACACTAAAAAAATATATTTTTTACTTTATAACAGTTGGGTGCGCTTAAGCAAATTTACCCCAAAAATCGCTGGATGACCGAAAAAAAATTTTTACCTTAACTTTAATATTTATTTATTTTTTCAACTCATTTGCCATAACTACGACAGTGTCCACTATAAAACACAATAAAATTGCTGCGTTTTTACATTCGTTTCTACCGATAACAAAAATCAGCAGTTGTGAAGTGGTAAATAATTCCCAAAACATCAACACAAATAACGCGTCGACTATGAAGTCTTCCAGTTTAGCAGCATAACTTACATACCTTGTCGGCAGTGTGTTCCTGTGGTGTGGGTACTTCACTGTGGTGGCTGGGGGTACCCTCTGTCTTGGCTACTTCTCGCTCTAATGTGTCAAACTGAACAGGAATTTGATTTCGCTGATAAAGAATATATTTCAAAAAGCCTTCAACAATCATTGCACAAGACTGATTAGTGAGAGTTGTTTCTAATTTCACGTCAACGTTAATAGTTTCTTTGCCTCTCTGTCTCGCATGTTTGGAAGGCTGCTCCATGTTGTGTTGTTTACATGAAGATGATGAGGGTGCCCAACTTAACCTGTGCCCAACTTAAACGAGTAGCACTGTCGGAATTTCCGACTCTTGTTTATCAAACAAACTGATCGGTTCAAATCCGGTACTTCGTCTGTTAATCGGTAAATTGATGACGTAGTCGGTAAGCCGTGACGTCACTGCTCCGACTGTCGGTAAATTACCGACTACAGGAAATATTCTTTTTCATGGCTAAAATACCATATAGAATGCACAGAAATAAATTGTGGATGTATTTAAATACCTTACCTACATTTTACTAGCGATATTTTAGCAGAACTAAAGTAATACAAATTACAATTGATAAAATACAAATCTAATGTGATCTTGTAGTGGAATCCTCCCCGACAAAGCTGTTTGTCGCTGAGTAGCCGACCCCGCGAATTCCCCAGTGCATGCCTGGTGGTCTAGGTCAACCAGCGCCACCTTACATGACGGAGGTCAACTATTAAGCCACGCCTACCTCCGCTATATAAGACCTGACCTTGTGGTGACCTACCGGGAAACTATTGGAAAAAATTTTAAATTCAAGACTTATAGCCTTTTTAACACAACATGGGAAAACTAACAATAGACAACATGGATTTATGCCCAAAAGAAATACCCTAACTGCAATAGCTACAATAACGGAAATAATGGCAATAGAAAAAAGCAAGGGTAACCAGATCAATATAATTTTAAGGGATGTTTCTAAGGCTTTTGATAAAGTTTGGCATTTAGGCTTAAAATATAAAATATTAAAACTAGGACTTAACGAATCCTTGCTAAGAATATTGTGTAACTATTTAGATGATAGGAGAGCACAAATTCAAATTGGAAACTTTATGGGAACCATATTAATCTTGAGAGTGGAGTACCTCAAGGAGGATGCCTTTCTCCAACACTATATACAATTTATACCTCAGACACACCTCAACCTACCCCCTTTAGCGAATATGTAATGTTTGCTGATGATATTACTCAAATAGTATCATACCCAGGAAAATCAACTCAATTTATGGCACTCTACACGGTAAGAGCGATAAAAAACATAAATGATTTTGAGAAAAAATAGAAAATCAGGACAAATAAGAACAAATTCAAGATAATATTGTAGTGTACTGTGTGTGGCCAGTTGTCATTTCTC